>NW_021621003.1:559398-578667 GCF_004785775.1 Grammomys surdaster | reverse complement strand
GAGGAGGGAGAGGGAGAGGGAGAGGGAGAGGGAGAGGGAGAGGGAGAGGGAGAGGGAGAGGGAGAGGGAGAGAGAGAGAGAGAGAGAGAGAGTGCACATCTATTTGTAAATCCCAGAACATGGGTCTTACAGTCAGGTGAATATGAGTTTAGAGCCAGCTTGGTCTACATAGCAAGTTCCAAGTTAGCCAGGGCTAAGCAATGGAAGAAAAACATAGATGGCCCAGTTTTGCAGGATTTTTCCTGACCATTGTGTTTGCAGTGAAGCTCGATGTTTGGATAGAGAAGTAGGCTGAGTGAAGAGTTGGGAGGAGAGGAAGGAGAAAGAGAGAGGAGAGACGATGGCGGCGGATATCCGCGTGTCTCCAGCAGTCTAAGGTAGTTGTTATTATCAAGGTTAGGTAAATGGGTTAGCAATTCTAATTGTGTGGGCATCTTGTGTATTGAGTATTTGCTGATATATAAATCTACTAAATAATCTTTAAGCACTAAGAGTCTTCCTTCTACTGGGTACTGTGAGGATGGTGGATACTGTTGGGGTTGAGCAGAGCACTATGAGGGTGGTGGAGTTGGCCCAAGGGCAATGCTTAGAGCCATGGATCCCATGGAGCTGACCAGAGGAGGCAGCAGCCACACCAATGTCTTGTGGGTCCCAGGCGGGTGCTCCTGGCCAGGTGGGCCGCTTTAGTGCGGGAACATGGCAGCGGCCTGGACCCAGTCACACCACAGATTTTTCTAACACCTCCCGCTACAGACCAGACCTAGGGTCTCTTCTTACCAGTTGTGTAAAGGACCCAAGTCCCATGTTCCTTGGCAGTAAAATAGGTCTACTAATTACTAGACAACCTTACAATAGGATTATTATAGGGACAAAGAAAGTGAAGTCTTGTAGAGGTATGGTAGCCATTAAGGGATCTGGTAAGTTTCAAGAAGCATGGTCTCATCTGCAGTCACACTAGGATTATTACACCTCTGAGTCTCTTCATACATTAGCAAGTACAAATTTGAGAGGCATTAGCATCACAAGTAAAATTGTAGGTTTACGACATAGAAGGCCTGGCTTTCACTGTGATTAAAATGTCACTTTAGATGAAGTGACTGAGAGGATCATAGGGCCACCTCATGCTAGGCTGGGACCCATGGGTCACCTCTATGTTGTAATGCTGCCATTTGCACAGCTCTATACATTTCAGCCTTGTCAGAGGAAGCCTGGAGATGAAGACCTGCATGGAAGAGGAATGAATACCAAGCTTCCATGCAGTTCCCTAGCAGCACGGCAGCAGGCTTCTTCCCTACGGGGACAAAGCATGGAGAAAGGAGTGGTGTGTTGATAAATACAGCAAGCAGCTTCCTTAGCAAAGGTATAAAGGGGTCTTTTGTGGTCACCTTAGACTCTGTATGCACATTGCTGACAATGTGCGAACAGTACCAGCAGGTATCCTTTATTTCAAGTCTCATAAAGTAATCCATCACAGTGTGCTTTCACTATTTTTTGTTTGTTTTGTATTTAGCCTATTGTTGGAATTTACCTATAATTTTCATACATTTATGTGAGGGTGTGTAGGTAAAGTGGAGTATTGGGTGCGCATGTACATATGTGTATGCATGCATGTTCAGGCCAGCCAGTGGACAACCTTAGGTGTTACTCTTCGGGAACCATACACCTTGATGGTTTTGTTTGTTTGTGAGAGGTTTTCATTTTCTGGCAGTCACTCACCTGCCCTCCCATGATATAAATAAAAAACAATATTTTTGAAAGGCTAACAAGTTCATCCCAGGGCTCTTTAGTAGGAGCATCTAGGTGACTTTCCTGACAGAAACCACTTGCTCTGTTCATCGCTCCTGCTTTTCCCATTTCTTAGAGTGGCTTCTTTGAGCAATTGGGTGGACCGTAGACCCAGAAAATACTACATGTTCTCTGAGCCAGTTTTACCTCCTGTGAGCCACACTTACCACTCCACTGCCTGTGCCTGTGAAATCCAGTAGAGTCAGGTCACTGTTCCCATCATCACAAGGCTCGGGGCCTCCTTCCAGAATTCCTCTTTTTCCCACCTCATGGCTAAATGTGGAAGATCCAGTGAAGTTGCTGAAGTAAGATGATAAGTAAGGGACAGTGGAAGGTAAGGATGAACAATGAAGTCAGTAAGAGGTAAGTTCATGAGCCATGGAGACCTTAGAGCTGTAGTTACAACAATCAAGCTGATCTTTAGCAATATAAATGCTGCCGAATTAAGGGCGTGGTTTTATTTAACATATATGAAAAATGAATTGAGTATGATGGTGTATGCCTGTCATCTCACTGTTGAGAATTGGAGGCAGAAGGATCAGAGGTTGTCATCCTTGGGTACATAGGGAATGTGAGAACAGTTCAAACTACATAGTACCTTGTCTTTGAAGAAAGACAGAGGGGAGGAGAAAGAGAGGGAGAGTGAAAGAGAGAGGGAGAGGGAGAGGGAGAGAGGGAGAGGGGTAGGGGGAGGGAAAGAGGGAGAGGGGGGAGGGGGAGGGGTAGGGGTAGGGGAAGGAGAGGGAGAGGTAGGGAGGGAGGGGGAGGGAGGGAGGGAAGGGAGGGAGGGAGGGAGGGAGGGAGAGAGAGAGAGAGAGAGAATATATGAGAATATTTGAATTTTGGAATAAGGAAGTGTGACTACTTAGTATCTTTCACTGGAGTGTTGCACCTTTGTGCATTATGTAATTCCATCAGGGTTTGGAATATTTCATTATTTATTAATATCTTCGCAGCTCTTTCAATGGTAGGTGGCTGATGGCAACACAGGTCATTCTCTAATTAGAAATTTAGTGGTGGGATGACCCTTGTCCTTTGGAAACAGCCAGCCTAACATCCTTCATTCACATTGCTAGCTCCTCATTCCAGACAAACCTATGGCACTATGATGTCTACAACGAAGCAGTTGTGACTCCCAATTCCTTCAAGAATTGATGAATAAGAGAGAAAAATATTCGACTGTCGTATCCATAATTATATCTCCTTTTAAAGTGTATCCTATAGCAATATGAATTATTGATGGGCCCTCAAAAAATCATTTAAGGAAGGCAATCCCAAGGGAGGTACAGTGCACTCTCAGTCTTGTGATAAAGGGATAAAGCAATTCATGTGGGAGCATCCCATATGCTTTCAGGTAATTGCACATCAAGATTCTGCAGTGATGTTTCTATAGTTGCTATGGATACTTACAGTCAGTGACTCATAAAAACCCATCCTGTTTCAAACTGTTACTACCTTTATTCAAGAACAACTTGAAAATTCAAGTCTGCTTAATTCAAAATTAGATTCAGTCCTACAGATGTGGAAGGTGTTATGTAATATCTTCACAGTGGTAAGCATGCCTTCACTTTCAGTTCCTTCCCTGAGTTGTACAAATCTTCATGTCTATACATGACTATATACAGTCTTTATGTTGACTGAATGGAGCTTTGGAATGACCACAGATCTGGCTCTTGCACCATGTTCTGTGAAGGAAGTTTTTGGTAAGAAGTACAAGGGATCTGAGATAAACCAATCACCATAGACACTAATTTTCAAATATTGAAAGAAAAGGATCAAGTTCACTGTTTGACTTCACTCTCAGGGGATCGGAAGGCTTTGCTGTAAGCCCTTTCTCTGGCACTAATTGGAGATATGCGAGCAATTACTGAACTGCTCTGATTTCTATTGTAAACATGAAGTGCAGGCCTGGAGAATAGGCTTAGTGGGTGAAGGGCATGCTGGGCAAGCTCAAACAGTTCCACATCATAAAGTACAGGGGCAGTATGTTACAACATACCCAGTGTTTGAGAGGTAGAGAAAGTCCCCAGGGCTTGTTAGCCACAGCAGTGAGCTCTAGGTTCAACAAGAAGCCTTGCCTCACAGCCTAAGGTGCTGAGTGTTCGAGGAAGATAATCAATATTGGACCCTGGCCTCCTCATATGCTCACACCAAGCACCCACAGGAACCTACACACACACACACACACACACGCACACGCACACACACATACACACACACACATACACACAGAGAGAGAGAGAGAGAGAGAGACAGAGACAGAGAGAGAGAGAGAGAGAGAGAGAGAGAGAGAGAGAGGTAAAATACATTCTTTTTCTAAATATGATTAAGTAAATCCAGTTACATTTGTTGAGTCTATGATAGATTGTTAATACTGTGGTCCTGCATTTTATTACGATAATCATTTTGATTAGCATAACCTCGAATTAAGAAATAAGGACAACCACTTGATTGATTTTTTTGGACACAGCTGGAAGCCCTTCAATATCACCTTGGCTTACTGTCGTTTTTTTTTTAGAAGCAATTTAGACTTTACTTCTTCTTCTGTGAACATTTTTTCTAGTTCTCCTAATATTTCTTCTTGTTTAATTGCCAGAAAAGCCGACTTATATGTTTTTGCATGTTAATAATTCCCCAAACGATCCCTATAAGTGCATTTTGATTACAAGGAAATTAGTTCACAGCATTTTCCTGGGGTGTAATGTGCCATATTAATGTTTTTATTTACGGTGGCTGATGAGGGGATTGGCTTCTGGCTTTATTCCAAGGCTCCTTTTGCATTTCTACAAAGTAAAATCAATGACTGGATTTTCAAAGAACTGCATTCCCAAAGAAGGGAAGGAGATGCTTTTAGTTCTCTAATCAGTATGGTTCATTGTGAAAAAGCAGGTGAGGGCTTCCGATTCTGGGAAGGGTTGAATCCCATCACCTCACTTAGAGGAATAAAAAATAATAAATCAAGGAGAAGATGCAACACTAAGATATTTGGGTTTGGGTTTCCAGAAGACTTTTCAAAATAAAATGAGTCTAAATTTATGTTAGATAAGCTCTGATACAAAAAACAATATTAGAACCTCCTACAGGATATTAAACATAGAAAAAATGGAAGAATTCTCAAACCAAGATTCATAAACATTTAAGAGATGAGTTAAAAGTGAGACACAGAAAAGGTAACTCTATTCCTTGGTTTAGTCAGTGGCAGCAAGGACAGAGTATACATGATGTCTACCACTGTAGGCAAGACTAAAGTTGATTCGGTCTTTAGTTGGAGCCTTCCAACATCTGTCTCTATAAGGCTATCTAGTTAAATATTTGCATTTTTCTCCTTTTTGTTTCCCCCTCTTTCTCTCCCCCCCTTATTAAAGAGTCACTATGAAGGCCTTGCAACTCAGTATGTAGCTCAAACATGTCCTGAACTCAGATATCTGCCACCCTAGTGCTGGAATTGAAGGGATGTGCCACTACACCCATACAATTTGAAAGCTTGTGAGGAAGTAGCATTCTGAAAATAAAATATCTAATTTTCTTCTGAGCCATAATCTTTACCAGTGAAGGTAATTGGCCCACTGTTTCCAAGGTCTGAACATTTCTATAGTACTAAATAGAACAAGGCACAAAACTCAATCTTAAAAAAAAAAATAAGGTTTGAGTTAAAGCGTAGTTTGGATATCAAAAACCTGATAAAAAGTACTTCCTAGTGTCTACAAAGCTCTGGGTTCAATATCTAGCAACACTTAAAGTCTTATACGGAGGCACATGCCTATAACTCCAACACCTCCAGAAGTGTCAGAAGTTCAAGGTCATCCTCAGCTATATAGCGCATTTGATACCAGACTAGGCTGAATGACACCCTGTCTCAGAACAAGTCTAAAATGTTAGATCATTCTCTGGATGACCTAAACCTCAAGATGTTCAGAAAATAAATAGTAAGTGTGTTGGGTGATGGGGAAAAGATGAAAAAAAATGAAAAACACACATAGTGACAAGATGCTCTAGTGACACCTGTTACTTTGTGTTCTGATTTACAGAATTAACTCTTAAATAATAAAATAGAAAGGTAAAGAAAAAAGAATCAATGATGAAAGAAGTTGTGGAGAGAGGCGAATCTAGGGTCAAACATCAGTCAATTAAGTGCCCAGAGCACAAGAAAAATACCCGAGTTCAATCCCCAACACCCATATTAACACTGAGTATGATGTCACATGTCTGCAAGTACAGTGTTGCATAGCCAGTGGATTTCTGGAGCTCATGGG
This sequence comes from Grammomys surdaster, assembly GCF_004785775.1. Lineage (NCBI taxonomy): Eukaryota > Metazoa > Chordata > Mammalia > Rodentia > Muridae > Grammomys > Grammomys surdaster. Next base: position 572,629 of record NW_021621003.1, on the reverse strand, counting down.
CCAGTCAGCGCAGACAAACTAGTGGACTTTAGATTCAGAGGTGATGCTGTCTCAAAATATAAGGTGGAGAACAGTTAAAGAAGACATCAAACAATCACCTCTGGCCTCTACAACAATGTTCATATACATCCATGTGCATCACACATAGGAATATGGGCCCTTAAAGAAGGTTAGCACAAGTTCACCAGTCAGAATCCCTCCACTCCCTACTGCTCAATTGGTTCATGCAATGGAAGTTTATGTTAAAACTATCTTGTCTACAGATTGCTGAGTCTGTGTTATTAAAATGAGTTTGGAGGATGGGAGTCATTGAAAAGCATTCACGTTTTCTACAGTTGTCAGAGCCCATATTGTGACTCATATTCTGTGTATCTATCTCATCTTTAAAAATGTGCCAAAGTAAAAGCAAGCAACAACACAATGGAGGGTGCATCTGGAGGGTGTTCTTCAAGGCTTATACATTGATGGCATTGAAGTGAAAATTTCTGGTTTCTTTGGAGACACAGTTGTGTATCATATGATGTTTATCTGGAAACTGTCTTATGAGAGGATGTTTTGCTGAGAACAGACATGGTGTTTTCTAGAAGCTGCCTTGAAAAGGGGGAATGTGATATCTTGCTGGAGTAGACCCTTGAGAGGACATGTGATGTTTGGAAAGAGTATAAGTATAACCCAACAGACAGTGGATGACGTTGCAGCTTTGGTTCATCTTGCCTTCTTCTCTGATCATTGCTTGTTGTGACTTCTTAGAGAGAAATGCACCAAAGAACTTCTTCTGATATTCTGCCAGCTTCTTGTCTCTTCTGTGGACTTGGCTGATTAGTAAAGTCCTGTGGTTTCTTCTAGATCAAACGACTGTTGCTGATTTGTGAATGGTGTTTGTGAGTAAGTAGATCAGGCTACCACTGCTGATTTGTGTGTGCTGAATTGCTGATATCCTGACAAAGATTGAGATCACTCCAAAGAACTATTTCTAAACAGATCCACATCCCCCTTTCCCCTATTAACCTTTCCTTTCTACTACCTCTGGTGAGTGACAGGCTAGAAGGGAGGTCAAAGTGTTTAAGAACCATTCCTTTGAAAAAATCCAAGCCTACATGGCATAATTAGTTATTATTAACGGGTTTGGAGTTGTTAAAACCACTTTGAACCAGTACTATATAGAAATCCCAAGACAGTTCAAATCAGGTGAATTTCTACTACTGTCTGATGCATAAACTCGGTGTCTATTATGAATATGACACAGAATCCTCAGTGTCTGATGAGTTATGATTTTCCCAGGAGTCAAACTAATGTCCTTAAATATCCACCATAGATATAACTATAAGAGACAATGTCCCATCCCTTCTCCGAACTCAGCTGAAAAGTTTCAGACCGAGAGTGGCAGCTAGCTCAAAGATAGCCTTCTCCCTCTTTAAGCTATCGATAGTAGTCAGTGCTAGATGTTAGGGTCTATGAGCTTCACAAAGGCATTCAGACAAGTTGGGTTCAGATTTTCATCTGTAAGAATGAAATGAGAATACCATTCACAGAAAGGAGAATGTGGAAGAAAACGTCCTCCTTGGCAATGTTCCCTGCATGTCCCAGTGATTCCGACTATGGCTCCAACATGGTAGAGTTCTCTACAGAGTAACTGAAGAAAGCATGGTAAGAGGCTCAGACATGGAAATTGTGCATAAATCAGGAGGGCAGAAAAAGATCAACACATTTAGGAGATTTTCTGATGCTTGACCTGTAGAACCCCAAGTTACTTGTTCTTATTTGAACATTTAATATCTCTTTTGACTTTGCCTGTGTTGTATTTTGACTGTGTGTATCATCGTCCTTTTGAAGTACAAATACAACTTAAGCATCCCCAGGCAGCTTAACAATTCTTTGCGTGGGTCACATAGAATTTATTGCTACAGTGCAGTCACTGTGAGCCATCAAAGTTGAAACATAATTGACCTAAAGATTTCTCTTTGAATTGGAATGTTTCATTTCTGGGAAGGGAATACTGAGGAGAACAGTTAAAGCACTCAAGCATACACTTTATTTTGCGCACATTGTAGCCTTAGCTGCCCCAGTAACACTCAGTGCAATACTATGAGCTCCACTAATTAACATTTCAAATGTCAGGCTGTGGGTATGCTCTTATTGGTAGAGCATTTGCCTAGCATGGAGCATGCATGAAGCCATGAATTTAATCCCCAGCACTTCATGATGTTGACTGCTTGTAATTTCAGCACTCAAAGCAGGATTGGAAGTTCTAGGACATCGTATGACACATAGCCAGTGTGAAGCCAGACTGAAATTTGTGATAGTACTTTTTTTAAATGCCTTAAAATTGACATTGTACTAATTTTTCTCAAAATAGGACTTAGAAAGAGAAGAGTATTTATGTTATTCTGTAGGTTGGCAAGGTGAATAGTATCTTGCTAATGGCACAATTCTCTTTATTCTTCTTGAAATGAATGGATTCTATCAATTGTCTCTGCCATAAATTCCGGAAGAGGAAGTTCTTCAGATGGTTGTTACATACATCAGTCTAAGAAAACCACACACAGCATAGCACACCCCAGAAAAGCATGCGTGGTATAAACTCAGCTTGGAGATAGAGGTTGAAACATGGTCTCTTTCTGTAGCCCACACTAGCTATAATTCACTCTAGAGCCCAGATTTTCTTCAAACTTATAGCAATCCTCCTGCATCAGTGCTGGGGTTACAACTGTGAATCACCAAGCTGAGCTCATCTATCAATTCTCTTCTCTTTCCAGACACCCTCAGAAACTCTAGATGAAAAGACAGCAGTAACTTCTAAAACACAGCACCTAGACCATCAGAGTCTCATGAAACATAAAGTGAAAGGAAATCTGGTGTCCATCCAATTCCATCCATTTTTTTCTTCAGGCTCCTCAGGACTGCTGACTGCTGAAGCTAATGACTTTCTGGGTTTCAGCCTTCTGGACATCTGGGCACACAGTGGGGACAAACTGCAGGAGTCTGTCATGTTGGTGTATTTGCCCTATTTATAGCCTACCTCCTGCTAAAGAGAGGACTGAGAGAACCTCACAAAATAGTAACAAGAAGAGATAAAAATAAACAAGTGGAAAATTCCCACAACAGGAGTGTTTAAAATTGCATTGGCTGAATATTTGGACATAGGCAGACAGAAATCTCCAAGTACTTCTAATCTGCAAGTAACATCTGAAAGGTCTATGAAGAAACAGTGTCTTGAACTCAAAGGCAGTGTATGTTCATGCTCTGGAGGCAGAGAGATGTGGGCTCTTCATCGCTACATGAATTCATCACTGCATTTGACCTAATAGAGAAAAGGTCAGCCTTCAAGTCTAGGACCTGTGTAGGAAAAACAGTCTTCAAAGAAAAGAGAATGGCTTTAAATTCTAGTCCAGAAACCTACTCGGGCATCATCTCTGGGACAGAAAGAACATATAAGCATTGACAGATGCCAGACCAATCCCAGATCCACGTGTCTACATCCACATTTCTCTCATGGGACCATGAGGTTTCTATGGAAATTGAAGTTTGAATATTGAATTTAAGTCTTTTCCCTTTGTGACTTGTAAAATGCTGCAAGTGGAAACACTGATATTCCTGGGGGAATAGAAGAGTATATAGCTTCCTTTGCAGAATGTTTCACAATCACATATGACACCCCAGGTTTGATACCTAGCTCTATAAAAGACTGGACATGGTTGTGCAGTTTATAACACCAACATTTTGAAGGTAGAAGCAGGGTCAGAAGTGGAAGTTTATTATTCTTGTCTACAGAATTAGGCTGAGACTTTGAGATCAGTCTGATAGAGCTCACAAGATCTCATTTGGAGGTAAAAAGGCTAAAACCAAAAATATTAATATTTGATGTACCACTAGAAGCAGTATGAGTTTTTACTATTGAAGATTTTATTCATAGTAAATAGAAGCATGCTCAAATCCTCTTATTGATACCCTTACATATACAGAAGCTACCCTCCATGACAGGACAATCCGTACATTCCATTTAGGACAGTTATTCTTACAGGTGTAGCATCCCACTATCTTTTATAGCTCTGTAGGTGAGCACACTGGTCTTGGAGATTTGGCCAATCTGCTATTTCTCTTTGTGTTTTTTACACTTCATTAAGGTTTTTTCCCCTTTCTTTTTATTCCATGCACACATTTAATTGCAATAATTCCAGCAACCTCCTGAATGTTTTAAACCATAGCTCACTACGTCCTTCATCAGAATGCACTGACATTCACTATAATGAGCATACTTTCCACTATCCTTTAGAAAGCATCTCTTCCTTGCTGCCATAGTGTGTGTTGCATGATATTTAAGTATTCTGTCTTAGCTGTGTGTTACTTTAAATAAACTGACAGAGGAAGATGGGAAAAGAATGCTGCCATGTCATAAGGCTGAGTCTTCCTTCCTTCCTCCCTGTCAAGCAGACTCTGTCTCTAAGGCCTACCCACCACACTACTGCAGTGTATCTTGCTTTGCTATCATTCCCAAACACATTTGTCTCTGTTCCTCTCCCTTTTATCTTGGAAAGGACCAGCTAAGGAAGCTGATAAGTAATTCTTTGTGGCGTATAATGCATGAGAATCTTTAAATGAGTTGTCTTACCAAGATAGCAATTCTGCATTTTTCTAGGTCCTTCAGAAGGCCCTATAGAAAGGGTGACATAAGCCAGTGGATGACACTACACCTTCTAAAGTCACATCTCACAGAAAGATGTTAACTAGATGCAAAGCAAAACAATGGCAATTATTCTCTTCTGTGCTTTGGAATTGCTCAGCCACTAACCTCACCTCCCTGAGACTGCTCTCTGCTCTAGGATAATTTATGACATGGTAACATATCAGTCTTTCACTGCCTACAAAACACAGAGCACATATTCAGTAGGGGCTCAGTGAATGCCCCATAGAAAGTAGACAGATGAGCACTGTTCCTGTATCTGCTGCCAGCATTCATCCTTAGACTATTCACTGAATATTTATAATGACTTTGAAAAGAACTGCAGAAATGTTATATTTTCTCAATCAAGTGCCCACTGCAATGTGATATGCAGGCTTTTGGAATAAGAATGAAGACAGTTATAATAATTCAGCACTGAGCTAACTGATGGTTTTTCCAAACCTCATTCCTCTAGAACATCAATCAAATGTTAAAGTGGCCAAAAATGGTCTCTTTGTGAAGAAAGACATAAATTAGTACCACATTTAAGTTTTCACCCAGAATTGATGAATTCAATACATATTTAAAACAAAATTATTAGCTTAACAAGACTAGTTACAGAATTCATTAGAGGATAGAAGAGACCCAGATGATGCCCCAGGGGGTGGGAATTTTGAGGGTGGGGAGGTGGGAGTGGGGGGGTGTAGATAGAGGTTACATCCACAGAGAAGAAGGAGGAGGGGCGAGGGGATTGGGGGTTCCGAGGGGGTGGTGGGGGATGGGGTAAGGGGACAACATAGGAAATGTAAATAAATCGTCCAATAAAAAAAAAAGAAAAAAAAAGAATGTATAAGCAATGAAGGCAGAGAGCACATCAGAAATCACTGATAGAGATGACTGATACACACTCAATACACTACACCAATCAGATCTTCCCTGCCTAAGTGATCACATGACTTAATCTCAACCACTTCCTGGAAAGATGAGTTCTGCTGGAGGCACTCAGAGCAATACACACGGGCCATGTAGAAGTCAGAATTTCAGAAAACTGGGGCCTGTGCATCTACAGATTTGTACTAGAAAGTTGTCTATATTTTCTGTTCTTACTCTATGGGGAGTATATTTGTATATTTGCACTTTTGCTTATTTATTGTGAGAAAAAAAGTAGACCTAAGATTACAACATCTGCATGCTGCCTACAGGTACCATACAGTAATACTTTCAAAATGATTGAGCTTATTTAAATAGTGACTGAAACCTGAATGTGTTTCCTTTTGCTGTTTTAACAAATTGACACAAAAGCAGGGGCTTAAAACATCAGAAACTTATTACTTCATAATTTTAGAAGTCAAAGGTCCAGAATGGGCCTAACTGGGCTCAAATTAATGTTGACAAGTGCCATTTCTTTTATGAGTGACAGGTGAATCTATTTTACTGACTTCTCCATCTTCTAGGGGTTTCTAGCATTTCTTTACTTAGGGCCACATTGCTCTAACATTTGCCTCCAACATCATATATCCTTTTTTGACTCTGACATTGAGTTTCTTTTCTCTGCTTGTTGATCGGTTAGGGTTAGGAGACTTCCTTTGCCATTGTTACTTACACAGGATGTCATGTATCCCAGGATGCCTTCGAACTCTCTATGTGGCCTAGGATGACCTTGTACTTCTGGTTCTCCAGCCTTTACTTCGAAAGTGCTTGGATTGCAGTCATACACCAACATACCCAGTTTATGCCCTGCTGTGATCAAACCTTGGACTATTCCTTCATGCTAAAATCATTCTACCATCTGAGTTATGCCTCTAATATGCTACCTATATGACTATGAAACCACTACTATCCAGACTAATGTCCCAATACCCATTTCAAGATACTTTCCTTTTCCACATAGGGTGAGATAGCAAAAGCCTTTGGAGGCTAGGCATAAACTTTTTTTGGGAAGCCATTTTTCTACCTACCACAAAATGTACCAGGAATAAGGAACCAGTCTGAAAGAATTGAGGACAGCAAATGAATTAATATTAACCCACAATTAATTTAAAGTTGTAAAGAAATGTTTCAAAAAAAGTTGGGTTAATGAAATTCTAAACACAGACACTATACAATTACAATCTTTCCCCAGTGGAAGAAAGACCAGCTTTAAACAATAGTTCCTTGTTTGAGTTTCTACAAAATCTGTAATGCTAACAAAAGTCTGCTGAAATTAACTTACTGGAAAACTATTATGATAAAACACAAGAGATATTTAGAAAAATAGTAAATTATTATAGTAAGAATAAAGACTAATATAACAAAACAAACTTACAAAGCTAGAGAGATGGTTTGGTGGTTAAGAACACTTGCTGTTCTTCTATAGGACCTGTTTGGTTGCCAGTACTCAGATTGGACAGCTTATAAACTGCTTGTAATTTCAGCTCCAGGGAATCCAATCACCTCTGCTGGCTTCTATGAGCAGCTGTATACATAAGCATATACCACTTCCTAGACACATACCCATAACCAAAATAAAAATTAAAGTAAATCTTTAAAAAATACCCTGGACTAGGAAAAGCACTTAAAAGATAACAAATTGAGCTGTCAAGATGGTTCAGTAGGTAAAGTCACTTGGTGCCAAGCCTGGTGACCTAAGATTAATCTCCGGAACCAACATGGTAGAAGGAGAAAATCAACTACCACAAATTGTACTCTAACCATGATATATGAGGACTAGTGGAATGCATGAAATACACACACACATACACACACACACACATGCACGCACGCACACAACTAATTGTTTATTTTTTAAAAATGCTAACCAATCACCAAGTGGATACCACTAATTTATAAACATTTAAATTCTGCTTAGGTAATGGAATCGGGAACCAGGACAGAAGGACATAAGAAATATTCATCCTAAGCCTTATGCCTTACACCTTATTATTTCACACATTATTACACAAAATTTTGGAGCAACTTAAGTGTTGGCTAGATAAAAGAAAAGTGTGGCATAGCCATACAGCAGAACATTAACCTGTTAGAACAGGGTTTAAATATTGATACACATGACATAGTTGGATCTCAAGATCATAGCACTAAGTAAAAGAAGCTAGAAATAAAATAATATGTATCTGTCATGGAACACTGTCTCCTAATCACAACATAGTCATTATCATTTTAATCAGATTAGCTGTGGTTATTGCAGACAATTCCTAACAAGATCCAACCTGAAGAAGGTCCTTCATAGTAAGAGAGTGAGGAGCATCTTTAACCCCTCACCTGAGATTACACCCACTCAGTCCATCCTGCACCTCCCTCCTGCTGCATGTGGACTTGGGAAAAAGATGTAGGGATGTAGCAAGTTAACTAACAGGGGGACCTCATCTATGCAGCTTTTAGGAGATTGTCATCCACACTAGGGTGCAACTTCACGATATGACTGGAGATCTCTTGTTCTTCTGTAAGTAACTACTCCCATATTACTACTGTAAGTAAGCCAATTAAATTCATTGATTCACCAAGCTGAGCTTCAGCAAAACCAATCCATCAGTCTGTTGTTGGTACTCTATGTAGAACCCTTCCATCAGTTGGTACTCTAGGGAAACATTCCATCCCCAGAATCCACTTAAAGAAGAAAGGAGAAAACATAAGCCAAGAATTGTCCTCTGACATCTACATACATGTCATGACATAGGCACATCCACATTTCCACATCCAAAATCAAAATAAAATGCATCAAAGGGGACTAAAACATAGTCAACATTAAAAGTACTTGCTATACTTTTAAAAGACTGGATTTCAGTCCTCAGAACCCCCACAACTGTCTGTAGCTCCAGTTCCAGGGGTTATAATGATTTCTAGCTTCTGTGGTAGACACCTGCACATACTTGGCGCGCGCACACACACACACACACACACACACACACAAATAAAATATTGAAAGTAAATAGATAAGTTCAAAAGTAGATCAGTGGTTATTGGGACAAAGGGCATAAGTTGGATAATAGAAATGTTCTGTATATTGACTGTAGAAGAAGAGCATTAGTGGGAACTTGCAAACCCATTGAATTGACAGTGTGTAGTTGCACACATATGTAATGCCAGAGGAAGCTGAGGCAGAAGAACCATGATTCTGAGCCCAGTCTGAGCTACCCACAGAGACCTTGTAAAAGCTTTTCAAAAAATTAAAAACCTACTTCACCGAATTAGACATTTAAGTGAATGTAATTTGCACCTGTAACATGTAAATCAATAAAATTGATTTCTTAAATTGGACTCCAATAACCAATTTGTATTCATGGACATAGTTAGAACACAACTCAGATAATCATCGCAGCACTGATCTGAAGCTTCTCCACCTTCTCCTCTGCTCCACAGTTCTTCCAGATGCTTATATTTACTTGTACATGACAAATCCTTTTCCTGAGTGAGGAGAGTTCATTTTATTGACCACAACCCTGGAACATATGCCTGCCTAGTGCTGCTTGTTGGTTAATTTCTTTTGCATGGGTTATACTTTGGGATATAAGTGATAGCCTCGGAGCCCAGACTTATGTCAAGCTAGCTACATACCTGTGATACCTATGACTTGCAACCTTCTTGCTTCATCCTTCTGAGGGTTGAGACTACAGGTGTACACCACCATTTCTGAACAGTCTACTTACTTCTATAGGAAGGTAATCTTTCTCTTATCTCTCTAGTAAAACAGAAGTTTCAAATGTTCATCTCTATCACACTCAGTAGTCACACTACAAACACTTTTCTTACTGCCATAACAGAATATGTAACAGAAACAATTTAAGACATCATGGCAGAAAGGCATGGTTAAACACCTCACATCAAGGCAAAAAGGAAGCAGGGTAAACAAAGAGAGTGAGGACCACATACAATCCCAAAGCAACCCACCATCTAGACATTAAGGGTTCATGCATTGGCCAGTGGGACACATTTCATATTCAAACCATTACAATTATTTACTGTATATGATACTATCTTATGATAATGATAATGCCACTGAGTGGAGAATCACATCATTTATAGATTGTTGTATTTTTCTGTATCATATTTTGTAACATATTATATTCATATTTTAGTATTTTATTTCATTAATATCAAACCTTTTTGTGAGGAGCGTTTCAAAATAATATGTGTTCACAAACTAATGTTTATACTATTTTTGTTTATTTTATAATTTGATATGGTATTTTTATACCTTCATAAACTTGTAAAACCTTATATAATATACATATATTCATACATATATACGTATACACACACACACACACACACACACACAGACACACCACATCAATTACTGACTCCAGCCCCTGTGCACTGCTTATTTAGACCTCTCCTTCCCATTTGAAAGGCTTCCTTCTGGGAAAGAAAAATGGAGATCCTTCCAAAACATCAAGTAACAAGATTGGTAATGGGAAGTAGAGAATTAGAGTTGGCTATGTAAAACCATAGATGTAAAAATTTTGAGGAAATAACTGATAATTTACATACAAATAGACACCCATAACTATAAGCAGATTGTGTTTTTGTATGACAGATCTCAATGAAAGAAAACTGAAGTCTTAGGCAAAAGAGAAGAGAGAGATAATTCAAAGGATTCTTACCCAGACCTTGATTCTGCTGTTCCCACTCAATGGTCTCTGGTACCTGGTAGGTGGCTACCTCTAGTAGGTCCATGCTTCCTGGACCTATGTCAGGTTCCTGGGACGTGATACCAGGCAGAGTAAACCCTGGTGGCTCAGTGTCACCATCGAAGTCCTTATACAAGAAGTCTGTCTCTTTATCTTCTTCATCCTCTTCATCTTCCTCTTCTTCCTCTTCATCTTCTTCATCCTCTTCATCCTCATCATCTTCTACCTCTGGAAAATAATTTGAAGGGAAACTTAAAGACATGCAAAGAACATATTCTCAGACGCATTAATCTTTTGAAGTGATTAATACACTACAAAGTAATCATATTTGTCTTTTAAAACCAATTGTTAAAATCAACACTGGGCAGTCCAAGTTTTATGAGATTATGTGTTTCTATATACCCTGTGTTTTAAACTTTCAATACTAGAGTTATATATGATAATCCCCATGTTTATTAGGAATTAAAGTTTAGGAATTGTGATTGTTAGTTTTTTGTCAACGTGACATAATCTAGAATCATCAGATGCAAATTAACCTCAGTTGAGAAGATACTTCTGTAAGATTGGCCTGTAGGCAGGTCTGTGGGGGTACTTTCTTGATTCATGATTGGTATTGGAGTGCCACTCCCCCAATGTGTGCTGTGTCATCCTTGGGGAAGTGATACTGGGTTGCATAACAATAGAATGAGCAAGCTATAAGGAGCAAACCAGTAAGCAACACTCCATGCCCTCTGCTTTGGGTTCCTTTGTCCGGGTTCCTGCCTTAAGTTCTTGCTTTGACTTGTGTCATAGTGAACTGTAAGCTAAAACAAGAAATGGTCTCAGTTTCCTCAAGTTGGTCTTGATCAGTAATAAAAGGTAAACTAAGATAGGAACAATGAATTTTTGTAAACTAATTTATATTTTCAAGGCTAGCAAATATTTCTGTTTTCTGAAGGTTATAAAATGTTTATCTGGTAGGAATTACCCTGATATATCAAAGAACATAAAATACTTTCATCTCTTTTATAATAATATTAAAGAAGAAAATTCATTATTTGATACACTCCTGTTTCCATCTCCTGCATCAGTGACTAGAATTCAGCAAAGTCACATGAAAGGCAGATGAATTTGGATTGCATTTTTCCTGCAGAAGAGTAATCCAAAACCCTAGAAAGGCACTAACATTCTTAATCCAGGGCTAACGGGACTTCTAAAATGGCATATTAACCAAGAATGTCTATCACCTGTGATAAGACATCATTGTCATTGTTAAGAGTTATTTTTTATAACTGAGCCTCCTTGGTGCTTAAGGTGGTGTGGGCTGAGGGAACCTAAGAGTGCAAATCCAACTGACTTTAATTTCCCAGGAATATTCATGTCCACTCTTCACCGTGAGTGAGCCCACAAAGCAGCTGACCAATGGCAGAATGCACCTAAGGCTTTCTTAAGGTTGCATCTCTGTAACTCCAACAGTCACTGTGGTGAGGAACTCTACTCAGAAGGCAGAAGAGACAAGAGAACAGAAAACTAAAGCCAATCACAATCTTCATTGTAACCTTTCCTGTTTCTAGACAACTATATACATACGTCTCTCTTTTATCACTTTCTTGTAAAGTGCATTACTTGTAAACCATATCAATTTTTTTCTGCTAGTATGTAGCTCAGTGGGAGAGCATATGCCTGGCATGGGCAGGGCACTGATCTCAGGGTCTACAATCACAGAAAAAAAATGTCATCCTTTGGTCCTGTATCAGCCTCAATTATGTAGGCTTTAGTGCATGTCACTGTTCAGAAAACACTATAGAGTGGACATCTAATGGATACTGTTCCAGGCAACAGAGATATGGTTTGTGGTTCTAAGGAACTGATCTGCCCCTCAAGAAAGCACACAGCGGACATAGATACAACAGCAGGTACAGAGACTGTACTCTGATTAACACTATCAAGAAGATAGAAAATATCAGATGCTGTTACTTCAGATGGTGAGACTGAGCAAAGCTTTTCTTATAGTATAAGGATTATGTACAAATAGGAAGTTCTATGTATAACTGAGTTGATATTTACAGGGAGAGCATCATGAGCAGGGAAACTAGCGACACCAAGTACCTTAAGGCAGGTGTGCGCAGGCTGTGTTCAGAGACTAGCAAGGAGGTCACTGAGGACTGGGAATCGGATGAAGGTGCACTAAGAATATATAAAATGATGAAACAGAGTAGATAGGACATATCCAACTTACAACTTTTCAATGATTCAGGCTACAAGGTAGCAAATGACCTCAACTGAGTGCATAGAGAAGGAAACCCATGAGGATGGTCTTAGAACTTAAAGGATGGTGAGCAATGGGGTAATGGTTTCTGAAAGTCGATATGATGCAGATTTGCTAAGATCCAGTGATACAATTTGTAGGTGGATCCTTGCTGATTATTATCATGTGAGACAAAAGAGGGAAGAAAGATGATTCTTCCATCACCTATGGGAATGCAAAAATAGTATGCAAAATTAATTCTATTTGAGACATATTGTGTGATGGCCATGACAATGACATACACATGCAAAGGCTGAAAGTCCAGGAAAGGTCAAACGTGGAAGTTATCAACTGACAGCAATGGAAACAGTCCTTGCTCATTTTTGTTTGCTGTGATTGAAATGAACTAAAATAGTTGAAAATGAAACTGTCAGAACTAGGATGCACTTCAGTTGACAGGGTGCTTGCCTGGTACACACCAAGTCCTGGACTTGATCCCCACCATCACATAAACTTAGTGTAGTAGCACATGCTTGTAATCCCAGCACTAGAGATGAAGACAGAAGTTTCAGAAGTTCAAGGTCATCCTTAGCTACATAGGAAACTGGAAGCCTACCATGGGCTATTTGATAGTGGAGAGAGAGAGGGAAAGAGAGAGAGGGGGGGGGAGGAGGGAAAAAAAAAAAAAAAAAAAAAGAAAGGAAAATACACACCAAT
>NW_021621003.1:532466-559298 GCF_004785775.1 Grammomys surdaster | reverse complement strand
GGGGGGGGAAGGAAGGAAGGAAGGAAGGAAGGAAGGAAGGAAGGAAGGAAGGAAGGAAGGAAGGAAGGAAGGAAGGGAAAAGAAGGAGCTGTGTCAGATATCAATGTCAGATAGCTGAACAATGCTTGGTGACATTAAGTGGTATGTTCAGAGTTGAAATAAAGAAATGTCTTGTTGCACATGGCCAGGAGAGAAGAAAAAATTGTGTCTAGACAGTACCCTCTTTAAGACAATTTTGTCTGTCTGGCCTCTCTCTGTTAGAAGAGTGGCTTCATAACCCACAGGATTCTTTTGTTCTTCTGAGGGGTTAAGCCTCTGAGGAACGAAAACGCCTTGCCAGCTTTATCTTGCAAACTCACATTGTTAGCTGAAGAGGGAAGAAATCTGTAGGCTCTGTTTGTTTGTTTTTTCTTACTGGCTGTTCATTTAATAAAAACTTTGAATCTTCAAATAATATCTAAACAGAGCTTAAGATGAGTTTGTTCAAACCCAGAATTGTTGCCTCTCATGGTTAGGGATTGTTTTTCTTACTAATTACAAACATACCTTCAGTCTGTTGTCACCAAAATTCAAGCTTTACTTTTGTTCAGGACAAGACATCTACAAATTTCACTGACACTCTCACAGGCAGACCTCACTAAAGGCTGTCCTAGGGTCTCTAATGTAGACACTTTTCTTTTTATATCTAAAAGACAAACACATAGTGAGCATCTCCAGGCTGTCATTAACACATCACAGGGCTGATGTGGTATGTGCCATACCAGCTTGGGAGAAAGTACCAGAACGGGAACCCTTGTCCTAGGATGTCTTGCTTGCCTGACTGTGGACAGCTGTTTATTCCGCCTTCTTACAATATTCATTTTTCATATGAATCCTCACCTTTGGCCTGTTTATGTAGTTTTTATAAGGTAGAGTTTTTTACACTGGCCTTTCCCTTCCTCCTTTAAATTTAAAGCAGGATCTAAGGCAATAACCTAATGCACATGAAAAAATAGAAGGCTTCTATGGAGATGGGAACTCCCTGAGCTGAGCTGTATTAGTCTCTGCCATATCCTGAAATGTTCACTAGCATCTCAGAACCCTAAGGATCAAGAACAAGGGGCCAGAAAGATGGCTCAGTGAGCAAGTCACTTGCCACAGAAACCTGAAGATTTGGGTTCATCCCTGAAACCCTTGATGGAAAGACAGAGCTGGCTCCCACAGTTGTTCTCTGACCTCTCCTGTCCACACCACGGCATGGATACACTTGCACTCACAAGCACCATATGCATACCCATGCACACACAGATGGCAATATTAATAAATGGGATTAAATTGTTTTACCTAATAGCAATATTGCTAAAAGGGTTTACATACATAAGAATAACCACAGCCCTGGGAATGATACTACTTTTACAGCCAGACTCTTCTCAAGTTGAGCACAAAATTGAGTGTGAAACTTAAAAGCCAAAGAAGTTAATTTTGCTCTAAGGATATGAAGCAATCCTCCAGCAGATGGCTCCCTATGAGTAGAAGGTGCTGAGAAACCTCAGATATTTTTAACTCTCTCAAAATCCAGCACATCAAGGTTCTAAGCTGATTGAGAATTTAATGAATCTCCTAACATTACTAAAATGTCAACTATTCCCACCTTCATATTTTTATCATGATATACAAATAACATATAAACAATATTTGTATATATGTATATTATAAAGTTTAATATTACATTTCAATATGAATATTATATATATATGTATGCATGTATGTATAAACCATAAACTTGTTACTGAGCTTTCTATTGTAAAAAACAATCCCAGAGAACTCACCATTGCAGTAAAGAATTAGGATGTGTTTAATCGCCTTTTATGAGGGATAAGTGATGGCTTAGAGGCTAAGAGAAGGCCTTATAGAAGGCCATGTTCAGTTCCTAGCACCTACATCACATAGTTTAGAACTACCTTTAACTTCATGCTTTAACTAAATCCAGTATCTGATGTCACCTATGCTCAAATGTTTACATGTACTTATCTGTACACAACACACACATATATACTAAAAATAAATCTTTATCACACACACATATTCTTGCAACTATATGCATACTCCTCTTTTGTTTGTCTTTTTGCTTTTTCAAGACAGGGTTTCTCTGTATAGTGCTGGCTGTCCTGGAACTCACTCTGTAGACCAGGCTGGCCTGGAACTCAGAAATCTGCCTGCCTCTGCCCCCCCAAGTGCTGGGATTAAAGGCGTGTGCCACCACTGCTCAGCTTGCATACTCCTTCAAAACCCTCCTTCTGGTCCTAATGCTATTCATTATTACTGAATGCCATATGCTTATATGTCTATATGATACATTCCACTACATTTCTAACCTTTACTCTTGAATTGATTCTGAAAACATTACTATCCACGTTTAACTAAACAAAAATTAATTTTTATCATTCTCTTACCCTTCATTAAAAAGGGATCTAATCACTGATAGAAAAACAGTTCAGGAGAAAAAAATCCCTAGTGTAACAACAAATACTGGCTGTAGTAAGAAGCATTCTAATCCGTGCACTACTACAGAGAAATGAAGTAGAAACAAGGGAGGTATAAACAAGAGAATTGGCCAGAAGCTCCTAGGCTAGCTAGCTTGGAATATGCAGTGCAGCAGCAGCAGCAGTAATAGCAAGAGGAACTTCAGTGAGGTAAGGCAGAAAGGCAGTCCAAAGTTGTCCTCTGATCTCCACATGCATGCTGTGGCACTGCTATCCCTGGGCACACATGAACAAGCAATAGATGTGTATAAAGAGCTTTAGAACATTTTCATCTTATGATACCTTCTGGCTTTTGTCTATTGCTCTTCACTAGCTCTGTCCTGATCTCTCATTTCATAAAGTTATAAGTGGTTAGAACTTCTGTACATGTTCATCAACTTACTTGCCTCCTACTTCTTCCTGAATCTCATTCCTTCCTGTTAGGGTTGCGCCTCTTCCTCTCTTAGCAGTTCATATTATATGGCTTGTTATTAGTATTCTGCCTTTATTCTGTAAATGCATGAGCCAGAGTTCCCAGTTCCTCACTTCTCAGCACTTTGAGGATGCTATTCTCTCTTCCAGCTTACATTTCCAGTGATCTGCTGTGAACTCTGCTCTTAGTGTCTTGTTTCTTTGAAAATGATCTATCTTTTTCTTTTTCTGAATCTGTTCTTTCTAATCTGCTTGTTAAGAATCTTTCTTTCTCCTTTTAATACTTTCCCATGCCATCTGTTGTGTTTGTGACTTCATTCACCATTTCTTTGCACATGGTCATTACACTTCTTGGATCTGACTGTGTAGGCATACACATAACCCCTGGATATGGTGGACTACCTCCTTGTTAACTTGTTGATGCTCATTACAAGTTACAGGTTTGTTGGAATCTAAAGTGTGAGAAGCTTGTGAATTTTTATTGTGAATTCTGTTTTGTCCACATTTTTGTCCTCAAAAATCAAGCTGGTATGTTTCTTAGAGACCCTTCTGCCTCTTTACAAACTCAATTACTGAAGACCTAGTCATCTTGCTATGTTAAGGCCTATCACATTTTCTGTAAAAACCTCAATTCCTAATACATACTTTAAAAATCATTTATATTATCTTCTTTTGAGGTAATCCCAACAAATTGAGTAAGAGGTTCTTTTGCTATTCAAATTCCACTTTCAAATTCTTGAGTCTAAAATAGTTCGATGAGCATCTGATATCTGATTCTTAAGTGTGAGATGTATATTTTTAAAATTAGGTAAAAACTCACGGAGTGGTGAGATGACTCCATGAGTAAACATCCCTGCTGCTAATCAGTCCTGATGACCTGAATTTGATCTGTGGCCCCATATTATGGAAGGCCAGAATGGAATCCCAAAATCATCTTCTTATATTCACATGTGCAACACACACACACACACACACACACCCCACTAATTAAAAATGTAAAACTCAATTGATATTATTTATTATATATTATGTTCTTCAAAACTGTACATTTCAGTTCACTGTTCTGAATACTAAAGAAACATGATTTGAAACTTCCTATATTTGCCTACATCATTTTATCAACTGTATTAAATTTAAAATTTCTAATTGATGTTTAACAGCATATATAATATAAAATTTATGTGTAGCCTTAAAACTATTTGAAACTGCTATTAATGAGAAGAAAATGTCTGAGGCAAGACAATTAGTCTACTTCAAACAGTACTTGTGCAATGGTTTAATATTTATTTTACTTCATTTAGTTTTTCTGTCTTTAGAATTGCACGTTTTGCTCTTGATCAAACCCTCCCCTCTCTGGTTAACAGAGTGTATTTCACTCAACTCTACCTGTGCCTTATTAATACCTAATCCTGTCTCAGGCTTGACCACATAGAGGTGCTCTGTTCTGCCATTTTCATTTATAAATCCACTCCACATTACATTATATTAATATAGGGAGCCCTCACACCAATAGTGGTAACTCTAGGCTATAGCTTCTGATTGTTAGTCCAATTACTCTTGATTAAGATAACAGCCTCTTGTACATGTGTCTTTGGAGACAGGAATAGAAGACTGACCATTCTACTTTTTCTGGCTTCTCTATGGAGAAATACAGAGGCAGGATCAGACTTGGATCTATAAATTTTGAGACATTCAATATAAAAGCTTTAGCAACTTAATTACCATAAAGGAGTATTTTCTTTAAGAAAATGAATAAAAACTATGTATACAACTTCACACCCATATAAAAGATAAATTACAGATTGGATAGGTTGATTATTGATTTTGTAAAAATACTGATTAGGGTAGACTTTCCCTTTGATCTGTACAAGGACACAACCTATCCAAAATGAGGAGTATATATTATTTTGTGGAGATATGTTTTTATTTATTATACCCGTGAGCCTTCCCTTCTTGAAAACAAAACTTGTTACGTCCTTCTTTTCACCTCACTCTAAGGATCAAGTGTTGTGCCTTGCTCAAAACCTTCCCTTAATAAATGAATCCTTCACAGAGCCTAAAACAGTTTTTATTATATTGTACTATGTGTATGTGTCAAAAGAGTATGACAAACTTTTAAGGAAAGCCAATGTACATCGTGTTGCCATTCTGGGGATGGTAGCATGGCGGAGATGACCTTTATACAGATGGACTCCCACCATTGCTAGAGCCTGATCCCAAAGCCATCCTCTAATCTCTTTTCCAATATGACTTAAAGAATTACTTAAGAATATTGAGATCTTCTGACCTAAGTGAGTGCAAGTGTCAGTACAGACTCCTCTGAGGATGTGAAATAATGTGTGACTTCTCAGTGGTATCCATGACACCTAAGGAATTTATTAAAGAATGTGATTAGGAACCATCACCTCCTTGACACTGTTTTAAATGTCTAATTTGGGGTCTAAACAAGTGCTGGACTCGAGTTGTCACACAAAAAGCAAGAAAAGGCAAACACAATGATCAGTATAAAGACCAGGACTTAGTCTTCATTTTACACAGCACCTGGCACTGACAGGTCTTTGTCTATATGACTAGGGAGAGCTGACCCCGCCTAAGCAGATGTAAGGTTGAGATGTCATAAGCTGACTGTTGCTGTCTAGAAAAACAGATTCATTTGGAATGTGCAGACTGTAAGAATAAACCTGAGTCTAGGCCTGGTGATGTCTCTGATTACAGCACTCAGGAAACTGAGGCAGTAGGATCATGAGTGTGAGTCTAACCTGGGCTACATTGGAGGATTATGACTCAAAAAATGAAATAATTAATTAAAACAGAAAGCCTTCTGAATTGATTTCTAACACACACAATTCAGAATGTCTCACATGCCATGAAAAGGCTGGGCTTTTCTTAGATCTGGTACCACTAAGCTCAGCTTTTCCTCCTGGCAAAGTACAGCATCATTCTGCATCAGAAGTGGTGTGCTCTCCCTGCAACACATTGCCACTTCCTGTGTCTTCCTGCCTTGTTTTTTGCTATTGCCATGTCATCTACCTGTCACCCAGACAATAACACCATAGAGAAGATATACTTCACTGTAATAAATGAGACCCGGTAATAATACCTGATACATAATGTTAAGAGATGAAGTCATCAATGATAAAACTAAGCCACATTATATATTTGCTCCATATGTAAATAAATGTACACTAAGAACTTTTACAAGGAAGATCACATTTCCTCCTCACAAGCTATGAGGAGAAACATCAATGTCCCAGTTTTGCAGACAGAAAAACTGAGGTCCAAATAGGGTAAAAGTCTTTCATTAAAATCCAGTGAGGTTTCATGGTGGAGCCAGGACTTATAGTCAAGTGAGTGCACTGAGACCTGAAGCAGGGGAGTTTTTCCAGTATAAGCTCTCACTCACTGTTCAGAGCAGGATGGTTAGAGAGGCTCCACAGAGGAGGGGTTGGAGCAGAACCGATTCTGCCTCCCTGCTCCTCTTAATTTTAATTTCATTGCCTTATTTTTTGGAATAATGTAGCTTTGGTTGTTATTTGCCTACAATACATCAGCCTTACTATTCTATAGGTGAAAATGGTCTTAAAATGTCTAGAAAAGAATCAGGCTTTGCTTTAATTAGTTCTAACAGTTGATTTAACATAGCCTAGAGCCATTTTACAGAAATTGTCTAGATCAGATTGGTCCATGGACATGTCTATTAATTGATGTAGGAGGGCCCAGACCATTGTGGGCAGCATTATTTTTTTGTAGAAGTTAATGTGGGCAAAGTAAGGAACTAATTGAGCATGATCCTGCCAGAGAGCCAGAGTGCCAGAGCACTCCTCTGTAGTCCCTACTTCTCTTCCTTGGCTGTGAGTTCCTGGTTAGAGGTGATGCTGTGCCAACAGCAAGCAGGCCTGCATTCAGGTTCCAGCCCTCACTGCATTTGGTTAGAGATTATATTCTGTTGTTAAAATAAGCCCTTCCTTCCCTCACTGTTCTGAGCGTTTCATCACAGCAACAATGGTAAGACTAGAGCAGGCTTTTATAGGGCATGAGATTATGTCTCTGATGGTTGGAAGTTAACATGTTTAATAGAGTTAATCATGAGTGTCATTAAGCTGCGGCTTTCCAGAGTTAAGGGTATGTCCTTCAACCTCAAAAGATGAGAGGCAGTGTGTATGTGGGAGTTGAGGGTCACTACTTGGCCTCAATTAGCTTATCACGCTGAAGTCCTGGAGGTTTTTATAGCATTTCAGTAGGGAATATTTCCGTGGGATATTTTTATCTGGAATTATCATCAGTGTAGAAAGAGGTAGCTTGGCTGAAGAAGACTCTAGAAAGCAGAGTCAGAACCTTCCAAAATCAGAACAAATTTGTTTCCAAATGTGATCATTTTTAAAACTTATAGGAGTATTTAAATAGATGCATCTTTTTTCTGATCTTTTCTTTGAGGGTCATGTATGAATATAAACATTAAGGGTATTTTGATCCATGAGTAGTAGCTCATGCCTATAATCTCAGAACATGGCAGGCTGATACAGGAGGACTGTCACATGTTCAATGCAAGTCTCAGTTATGTAGTAAGTTCCAGGGCTACAAGTGGAGCTACAGAGTGAGACCTTGTCTTAAAAAAATAAAAGGTAATAATAAAGCAGGTAACAGTAGTATGACACCCAGGCAGCATCAAGGTGATGAAAACAGTCGGCCATATTGCCAGTGATAGTTCTTACCCTTACATCTGTCTACACACTTCTCAGGTTTGTAATAATTTGTACTTAGTACAATGAAATTCTCATGTTTACCTCAGTAAAAGAATATATATGTATATAAACACACACACAAACACACTCTTACAGGGTTTCCCTCATCTTCATGCATGCACAGACACACAAAACATACACACACAATAATGTAAGCTTAAAATATTTTTAAAAGAAAATAAAAACGCCTTCTCTGAAAACATCTAAAATACTTTTGATATCTATATACATCATAAAGAAGCCCTTTATTATTTAGGATTAATATATACTAATAGCATTTTTAAAATGCTTTTGAAATTTTTGCAAGCTATTATATACTTCCAAGATACATGTTTTCTTCAACTGTAGGAAACTCAGGACACTTAGGAATCTGTGCATGAACCACTCACTTCAGAGACTCTCTATGGTACAGGAGCCCAGAGCAGTCATTCAGAACAAAACCTACCCGACACCTGAACATCCTGCTCAGGAGGAACAGTACAGCTTCTAATAAATAAAAGATTTGCTGGTCTGAGACTGAGGGCATGGCTGGCTCTTCTGTATTGCCTATTCTGTCACATCTGCTATCCATCATCTATCTATCTATCTATCTATCTATCTATCTATCTATCTGTCTATATCTATATCATCTCAATCTCTACATCTTTATCTAATCTGTATCTATATCTACATAAAACAGGGTCTCATTTTGTAACTCTGACTGGTCTAAAACTCACTGAGGACCAGGCTAGTCTCAAACTTACAGAGATTAACTTGCCACACGCTGCCTTTTAAGAGCTGAGATTAGAGGTGTTTGCTACCACATCCAGCTAAAAAACTAATTTTAAAGACTAATTCATCTCATCACTATCAAATTAGAAAAATTTGCTTGGTACAAATGTTCATAAGGTAATTTATCATTAATGTTATACATATAGTATCTCTTTATGTCTATTTAACATTTCTCCACATTTGAGGATTTGTCACATCTCTTTTTCTGTTAGCAATAATGTAATAATAATTAAACATATTTATGTAAATCCAAATACACAGAAAGATGAGCATATATGGCATTTCATATCTCTGTAGCCCAGAGCTAATGTTTTCTCCTGACCTTGAATCTCTGTTCACGTTTTTAATACTTTCACTTTTCACCCTGCAATGTGTAATTTACACATCTATCATATGTCTCTGTGCTCTGTTATTATATCCTGTGCTCTGTTAAATAAAGCCCTAATTTTCTGTGGTATTCCCTGAGTTGCCAAATACTTTCCAAATGCATTCATAATAACATGAGTAAGTAACAGTGCTAGCCTGCTGAATATAAAAGAAACAAAACCCTGTCTTCATTCTTAAAGAGGATGTTTTTGGATGACTAAATATCAGCATGCCAAGCAGTACTGGGCTGGGCAGAAAAAGTACACAAGTACACACATACACATGCATGTATAAATAGTTGCACACATACTGTATGCGCACACACACACAAACACACACCTCACAGGCCAATGAAGGACATCAACTCTGCAACAATGTTACTAAATCGTGTGGGTATACCGATAAATTATTCCCAATGGTAAAAAAACAAAACAAAACAAAAAAAAAAAAAACGAATGTCAGAAGAATTTAATGGATGTCTGCTGTCGTGTGTGTGTGTGTGTGTGTGTGTGTGTGTGTAGCAGATTTGTGAATACCTTGTAGCAGCTTGTAGCAGTGCACCATAATTTTAATTTAAAACACTTTCAAAATACCACTGACCAAATGAGTAGTACTAGAAAGCATGTGATAGCCATTCTGAGTGCTAAGAGATTGGCTCTTCTACCCAAGAGAGTTGACAGATGCTCAAAAGAGGCTTGTCACAGGTGCCTGGGAATGCACTATGACTTCAGGGCATGACAACAAAAAGAGCCACACTAAGAGGCAATCAATAACTGAAATGTCTGGCAATCTATTTTTCAAAATCTGTCACAGGAGATCCTTACAAATGAAGTATAGAAGGCTAGAGAGTTGGCTCAGAGGTTAAGAGCACTTGCTGATTATGCAGAGGATCTGGGTCAATTCTCAATATCTGTATGGCAGCTCACAACTCTGTGTAATTCAGTGTCTGGGATCCAGTGCCCTTCTGGCCTTTGTAGGCACTAGGCATCCATGTAGTGCCCATACATGCACGCAGACAAAACACCCATGCACATTAAGTAATACTTTAAATCAAACAAGCACTGCAGTATCCTCAGAGGAGCTTTCAAAAACAGCATCTGAGAAGCTGTTCTTTAAAGCCTCTTAGTGCACCTCCAAATTGCTTTCTAGTTAACCAATAAGAAAAGGCAAGGCCTTTTTGACTTTAGTGTCAACAGCAAGAAGACCACCATATTGCCAAAACTATCATCTCAGACGCACAAATGAAAGCATCCTTTCCAAACACAACTTTCTGTCTCAGCTCATGAGAGGCAGAAGCTAGTATATCTCTGTGAGTTCAAAGCCAGCCTGGTCTATATACAGAGTTCCAGACTAACCAGGGATACAAAGTAAAAAACTGTCTCAAACAAAGCAAAGCAAAACAGAACAAAATGGAACAAAACAAAAATCTTACTTTCTCCTGAAATTCTAACATCATATATAGAGAGAAACATATGTGTCACCATATTTTTATGCTGTATGTAAATAACTTATAATTATTAAAATAAAATACATATAAAAAGTAATCCTCCAGCAAGTCAAACTACGGTTCTATTATTTCTGAATTTATCACAGAATTCTTGTTCATTTATTAGATTAAAAAGCCTGTATGCAGTGGGTCATTTGAAACAATGAGCAAATGGGAATTGTTTGGGATAAGGCATGCTCTTGGGATTGAACTCAGGGACTTGCACATACTAGGCAAGCACCCTACCACTGAGCAACATCTTCAGTTTCTAAGTGTGGAGATATTCAAGCAGTGTCCTACTTCCTACAGTACTGTTATAGATTTTTAGCTTAGATTAATTTACATCACCTCAGAGGTAAATGAAACACACAACAATTTTAAATTGTGTAAAGCAAACAGTTATCCTCTACTGCAGTTGTTCTCAACCTTCCTAATGCTACAGCCCTTTAATAGTTCCTCATGCTGTGGTGACCCCCAACCATAAAACTAGTTTCCTTGCTACTTCATAACTGTGTAATTTTGCTACTGCTATGAATAATAAAGTAAGATAAATCTCTGTGGGTTTTGATAGTCTTAGGTGACCCCTGTGGAAAGGTCATCCAATCCCCCCCACCAAAGAGGTTATAACCTACAGGTTGAGAACTGCTCTTATGTCATAAAAGATTAAGTGTATAAACAAATAAATACACATATAAATACACAAATAAATAAATTTGTTGTGTGTTTGACAGGGTCTGATGTGTCCAGGACGGGCCTCAAACTCATTCTATAACTAGGTCTAGATCAGTGGGAATTACCTAGTAATACCCAGTCTCAAAAACAAAACAACCTTAGAAAGAAATTAAAGAAAACGTACCACAAGTAATAAATTATTTTGGTAAAAATAATTCTCTTCTAGTTGTAATTCTGTGGTAAAATTAAAATGCTCCCCTCAGCACCATCTCCTACTGTGTTTACATTCCTAGGCAAGGCAGAGAAACAGGCTGAAAATGGAGGCCCCAGGAGTTTGGTAGGTTCATCTGTTTGAATACATATGGTCCTTTCAGCTTTCTGAGATTTAAATGCCAGGATAAACTTGTGACATTTTTAATACATAGTAATTCAAGATAAATTCTACACCTTTGTCATTAGGAAATATTATGTGCTAATTTAATTCTAGACCTTATCTTAAGTCCAACAAGGTAATAGAAAGAATGGTTTTTAACGAAAAAAAGTCTTTCAGAAATCTTGACAAGAAGCATAATTTAGTTCGAAACCTGACAAAATATATTCTCAAACAAAGAGAAGAAGCTAAAACTATATTATGTAGAAGAAAAGATCTCAGATCCCAGGGTATCTTTAGAATATCAGAAAAATTCCCACGTATTTCAACACAACTGTCATCATCTACTAAGTTTAGAAAATTACTACAGTTTTACAAGTATAGACTCTTCACAAATACATTTTTCCCCTTGATTTAATGAATCTGGCCCAGTAAAGCTGCCATCTATATTTCAAGTCAATTTAAGGAAACCTGATTTTTTACCAGGGAACTGAAAATACGAGGCTTTGAGCTTAAAGCCATGTGGTATCTGTCTTCATGTGACATGAGAGAAACCATATTGGTCTGCTTCTTAAGTCAGCATTCTTCTGTGAAATTCTCCAAGCCATTCTTCATGTGTTATGTTTCTTAGTGAGCAGATTATAAATGCCATTCTGTAAGGCTATAAGACAGGCTGGAGAGACGGCTCAAGGGTTAGGGGTGTGTGTTCTTCTGCGGGGGATCCAAGTTTGATTTCCAGCACCCATGGAAACTTCCTATGACTCTAGTTCCAGAGGATCTTATGGATCCAGCTTCTAAGGGTCCCAATACATACATGGCATATACAGTCATACAGACATACACACAGATTTTTCATAAAAAATACAATAAATCTTGGGGGGGAAAAGCATCTCCTATACACCCAGCTGAACCTCTTCCCTGCAGTAGAGAAAACACAGAATCCAAGAACATCCTCCGTCCTCTCTCTTAGGACATGGCTGACTGCCTAGGAGCTGCCCTGTGGTCTGGGCTAACATAACTAGATTCAATCATTTGCATCCACAATGTGACACTCCTCACCTTTCAGGGTGCTGACTCACGGAGTCACATGACTGTGGGCCCTATATGCATTCTTATCGCTTGTTGATGTGCAGCTATGCCTGAATTACACTTTTCATGGCCAAAGCCAATGCCTTAGATAGTACAATTTGGCATGGATTTCTCACCCTAAGTAATAAAGAAACTCTCTGTACCTAGACAGGAACTCAAAAATGTTACTAAGAGAATAACCCAGCACTGACAATGATGTTATAAAAACACAGTAAACATTTAAAATTTCATAAAAGAAAAATCCAATTGAATAAACAGGGCTCCTCCATTTAAGCCTGCTATTCTCATCCAGCCTGAATAATGAAAGGAACTAAGACACTCATTTTGAATGTTAATCCCATATTCCGCCCATGTAAATTTAACTGGAAACACAGAGAAATCTCAGGCAGATGATTTTAATAAAAAGCTCTTCAAGAGGAGTCTGAGTCCAGTGCTTACTTGCAGTTAAGGTCACACATTATGGGCTCTGTGTGTGTGTGTGTGTACTATATTGAGGTTCATTGAAAGCTCTCCAAGTTGAGTTTAATGTTCAATTGCAGTAGGTAATCACATACATCTTTACATACCCACACACCTACCTACATGCATACATATGTGTATTTGCATGCTAGAGATTGCTAGGACAATATTATAAATACTCTGGGCTGTTTAGGCCATTTAGTCTTTACAACCACGTCTCAGCTTTGAGCTATGGCCCCAAGGTAGCCATCATCAACATGCAAATGAGGATGTGCCTGGACTGGGATGCAGCTCTACTCATGAACACTGACACTTGCAGGTTATATAACTAGCACACTTCACAAAATACTGTGCTTGCAAGCTTATTCAGCCATTTAATAATGTAGAAACTATTCTTAGTTCACGGGCCATGAAAAATCAGTGGCAGACTATATTTTCCTAGGCCAGTTTACCCAGGAGCTTACAGGCACACCAATTTAGTTGTTTCTCAAATGTATGGACAGAGACAAGGATACCTTCAGATTCGAGTTGTTCCAGGCCAAAGGAGGCAGCTGTATTTGGGCGGCTGATGGATGGACTCGTTCTTCCCTCAGAAGGGATTGCTGGAGAAATTGTGGCAGCCTCCACAGTCATTGCAGGGGTTGCTACTGGAGAGCTCAAAACTGGTATGAATTCCTCATTTGGTCCAGTGATTGTGTCCATGAGATCTGCCAAACACAAGAGACAGGACTTGACCCACAAGATAGTCAACACAGAAAATGTTAACATTAGCTTCGAAAGGCAAGAAATCAGAAGAACAGTAAATTCTGTACTTAAATATAACTAAAATTCATCTCTTCTTCTCACACCAACCTAGCTACACCCAGAAAACATTTCATCATCCTGAAAAAAAAAACAATGCCTCAAATCATAATTTTGCTTTTAAATTTTAATCTCCCATATATTCTATTGACAGTATAATGGGTGGTCCAGAATTATACATGGGGTCCCAAAGGCAGACAGGCCCTTGCTATTTTTACATTTACCCACCCTGACTCTTAGGTGAGAGTCCTCAGGAGGCTTAGGCTTAGGAACCAGGGGAGGAGTCTGCCTCATCCATTGATGCTCTAACACATTTCTACAAGCAAAGCGAGCTGACCATGTTTTGGGGACATGTGTATGCTGGTGAAAGGGCCAGCTGCCTCTCTCATTCCAGTAATTAACAGTAAAGATCCACACCCGTCACTCAAACACTGAACCCACACCCCACTACTGACCTTCCATGGAAGAGGTAAGTTTGAGAGACATAGGGACAACGGTGGTGGAGGCTGGAGTGGCCAGAGACTCCCATCTTCTGGACAGCTCAGCATCACCCACATCAACAGACACAAGAGAGGGGGATGGCATGCCCTCTTCAGGCTCCCCACTGCCTCTGGGAACCTCGATGGTGGCCATATGCTCTTGTGTCACCACAGGTAATGTGGAGTCTGTTTCTTGAGTGGCCATTGTCATCTCTTGAGTGATGTCTGAGAAGGAGGGAAACACTTTAAAGTAGACCAAATTCCTACATATTAAATTCACTATGAAGTTAATAAACTGAAAAGGGAGTAGCCAGCTCTTTCAGAGACTAGAACAACAAAGAGAACTTGGGAATCAAAGACCAGTAAACAATGTTACTGTGGCTGCTTGTGGGAATTGTGGAGCAATCTAAGCCAGAAATAAAGAAGTTAATATAAAAACGAATAAACACACAAAAACCCTAGAGTAAAATTGAAACAAAATAGAAAGATAGTTAGCTGAGCTTCCCAGACATGTTTGGATAGTAACTGAATCAGTCTGTTAAGATCTAAAGTATACATAACTAAGTCACACTGAAATCTTTCACAAGGGTTTTTTCATACGAATGTTTACATTTGCATACCTAAAAGGGGAAAAGAAAGTTGGCATTTTTAAAAAAAACAATAATTACAATAGCCAACCAGTGCTCACCTAGTTTCTGGGATGGACAGACAAGACAGGCAGCACGTGGAATGTACTTTTAATTTACCCTCCTACATGTGTTAAAGGAGAAGGAGTATATAATACCATCGTAGAGCCCTATTGGTTAACCCCAGTGGTTAAGAATGCACATTGCAGTGTTAAGTTACTTGGGTCTGAATTTTGATTTCACCACTTACTAGCTTCATGATCCTAAACAAATTAATTGGATATTTTCAGCTTCCTTAGGCATATTTGATCATCAGAATAGCCAGAATATTATCAAACTCATTTTAATTTTTAGCTTGTGTTTGTAAAAGTTGAAATAAGTTCAAAATATCACAATATAAATGTAATGGTGTAATGTATGCTAGGGACCATGTGACTTCATGTTCTAGAAACATAAGTGCTATGGAAAATTGAAGTAAAATTCTAGTTTAACCCTACCTAAAGATCTTCATGCTTTTATAGGCCCAACTCACTTAATGTCATTTTAAAGCAGGTTATTCTGGATTTGGTAGTAATGCCTTTATCTTAGGTTTTGAGATATCCTTATGAATAAGTACATCTCTACACTTTTGAGGCCACACAGGGCTACATAGTTTCAAAAAATGTCTCAAAGATTAAAATGTTTAAATACAATTTACAAAATATTTTCTGGGAGCATATATGAAAACTTACACTTTAGTAGCCCAGTCTTTGAAAACTAGAAGCTAGCCAGTATGAGTTTGGGCAACCTGAGATCCTGTCTCAAAAACAAGAAAACAAACAAAAACAAAACTCTAATAGGGATGTAAACTGTTATTTATGTTTATTATTTTTCAAATGACCATTTTTTACCATTTATATTAGATCTCAACAAAACTTTATAAGCCATAGTATCAATATTTTTTGTTGATATTTTTCTTATTAATAGGTTACCTGGCCTAGGTCTTAAGATTTTCACATTCTGATACAATTTGAAATGAGAATACATATAAACGTTACATAAATCCACTCTTCTCAGATGTTATTATGGGACTAACAACATAGTAAACGCATAATCCATTAACAACAAAATTAGAGTTTTTTATCTTCTAATATTCAAAGATATGGTAGCCAGGAAAAAAGAGAAAATTTAGAATCAAGTCTACTGATGATTTTTAATTCCTTTCCATATTATTTCTAGACAATTTAGCTTTGGGTTTATAAGGTCAGAGAACCACAGTGGTTACTATCACTAGATAAATATTTACCTAATTATTTTTGTTGAAAAATATAAAAATTTTGCACGTAATTAATGATGTCCAAATAAGTATCAAATATTGTTATTAAACTATTTAAAATATAGCTGTTTCTTTCATATTTCACAGGTTTTTATATATTTTCATGACAAAAAAGTTGAAAAATATTTAACTACATTAGTTACAATGCTATTAATATATTGATTGAGACTAATGCTTCTGGAAGCTGTCCACCAGATGGAGAATGTTCTAAAGCATCCCTGGTCTCTGCCCAGGAGATGTCAGCAGTAAGTTTCAAGCAAAGCAACTGAAAGCATCTTTACATATTGCTACATGTCTCAAGGAAGATTGGGTCTGTGCAAAATAGTTCATTGTGGATTGGTTTATTGCCTATGTTAACTGGCTTTCTAATTTACACAAGAATTCACATGTTTCTGCGTGTGATATGCTGTCAGCACCTGCCCCTAGCTGGTTCTAATTGATAAATAAAGTTGCTGGTGGCCAATGGCTGGGCAAAGAGACAGAGGCAGGACTTTGAGGGTCCCGTGCAAGGAACACAAGGGAGAGGAGATCACCATTGCCAGGGAGGAGAAGGTTCCTGCCTGAGGAGTGTAGAAGACAGACAGTGACATTGCCAAGATGAAAGCGTCTGGGGTTGTGGCCTACCAGGGCTGCAGGCCAGGGTCTGTGGCAGCCAGGATGTAAAATAGGTTTTAGTAAGTAATAATTCAGGAATAGCAGAGGGAAGAGTGTGTTAGCAGTGGGAAGGTTTGGAAGTGACCCAGCCAATGAGCTGCTTGGGGCATATTAAAAATAATGCTGCATGTGTATGTCTTTCATTCATGAATCCAAACATTTGGGTGGGTGTAGAGGAGGAATGCACACCCGCTCGGGAGCTTAACTACTTATCACTTCAGTCCAAAGTTGAGGACTTTGACTTATGTACAGAGAATGATTTTAATGGAACATATATGATTTATTTGAATCCTACTGTCTTTGGTTAAAATGTGAGTAACTATTTCTAAGTCACCATTAACAGGCAAAACCAGGATTTAAAATGATGGCTAGGTTGTTAAGAGCACTGGCTGCTCTTCCAGAGTACCCAGATTCAATTCCCAGTATCCACAAAGCAGTTCAGTGTCTGTAACTCCTCTTCAAGGGGATCCAACACCCTCACTCAGACATGCATGTAGTCAAAACACCAATGAACATAATAAAATTAAATGAATTATTTAAAAAGCAAAAACAAACAAACAAAACTAAACAAAAAAAGACAAACATGGCAGCGTACATCTGTAATATTACCACTGAGGAAGCAGAGGCAGGAGGATAGTTGTAAGTTTCAGTTGAACTGGACAACATTTTAAGCTCAAGGCAAACCAGGACATTCAGCTAGATTCTGTCTCAATGCTAAAGTAAACAAACAAAATAAAACCATCCAGGTAACAGGACACATAACAGCAGTCCTAGTAGTTATGAGCAAAGGCAGAAACATTGTGAATTCAAAGACAACTTTTAAGATCCCATCTCAAAAAAATTTCAACTATAAATAAAATTTTAAAAATATCCAAATTGAACGTTTTCAAATTAAACAAAGCTTGGGGATGTTTTGTTATTTTAATTCTTTAGTTTTTTACCTTACCTTTTAACACATTTCCTTCTTCCTGCTGTGACACAGACTCATATTGAGAGGTAGAAACTGTAGTCCCAGAGGAGAGCTGGGTCCTGTCCCCCTGGGTGGATGCTGTGAAGCCTCCTGCACTTGAGAACAGCTTCATAGTGGAAAATTCAGGGTCTTCTGCCAGAATTGTGGGAGGGAAGGAAATTTGAGGGGTGAAGACTGATGGCCTCTCATCCCCCAGTGCAGTTTCCAGGGCTGTTCCTAAGGCTGTTTCTCCTCCTGAGAACCCCAGAGCCACCTTTGTAACCTCTGTGGAAGTGGTGCTCTCCTCAGTCCCCTCAAAGCTACCATGGGTTCCATGTGGGGGCTCTATTCTCACTTGAGTCTCTGCATTGGCTTCTGGCTCTGGGGGCCTCCCCCGACTTATGCTTTCAAATTTGGTGTCATCCCACTCCTCACTGAAGACAGAAGAGACTGGGCCAGGTGTGCTGACACTCACTGTGACCTTAGGGTCTCCCAGAATACTGCTAGCTGTTGGCTCAATAGTCAGGACATTCTTGGGGACTGTCACCAAATAGTTGGTGGTAGTGCTCTGGACATAGTCAGCTGTCACCTCTGAGGGCCTCTCCCTCTCAGGCTCTGTGTCTCTTGTGGAATCAACACCAGGAAAGGCAGTGATAATCCTGGCTGCATCTGCTCTGATTTTCTCAGGTTCTTTGGTATTTATAGAAGAAGAAGGTGAATTCCCTAAGTTAACTACTTCCTGACTTTCAGTTGCAAACAGCTGGTTATCTACATACTCCAGGAAACTATGTGTTCCATCTGTGACTGCTTCTACAAGAGGCTGGGTACTCAAATTGCTGTAGGGTCCCCCCTGGTCAGGATTCAGAGAAGCAGGTGAAGATACAGCAACAGTAAACATGGCCTTGGAAAGGCTGTCCTCAGGAGACATTCTTTCAAGCTGGCTGGAACTATGTCCTTGTTCACTGGTTGAGACCATTGGCTCACTGGAAGAGTAAATGCCAGGGCTGGTAGGATGCAGAAGCTCAGCTCCTGGAAGTTGGCTCTCTTTGTTGACAGAGAATACTTTATGTAATGGTGTCACCGAAGGTCCTGCAGACAGTAGCATTGGAGCTTCAGAGGACATCTGCTGTGGCATGTACTTTGAAGCAAAGGAGATGTTTTCTTGATCATCTGTGTTCATCTTCTGGGACTGATCTTTTTCTGCATATGCATGCACTGTCTCCCTCCTTTCCACCTTTGGGAAAGCTCGACATCCTGGAGTCCAGGTGTGGAAGAGAACGCTACAGAAAGCCACACAGATGGGCAACAGAGTTGGTCTGCTCATAGTGAATGGAAAAAAATAGTTTGAAGGAGTTGACAATTCCAGTAATTGAGACCTGTAGGCAAGTAAAGCACATCACACTGTCATATGGATGTATTTTGTAAATAATCTGCTTTATGTTAAACCAGAAGTACAATGATCTCCTTTACTGCCTGGCAGAGAAAGGAGGTAGGAGATGATTGTTCTACTTCTTTGTACCCCTGAGACAGAGATAACCCAGTTCACTTTTTCCTGCTTAGTTCTTCCGCTGATTTGACTTAACGGTCCCTGGAAAATGGTATATAAAATCACTGTAGAAATAGCACCATGTCTAGGAAGTGGAAAGTTAATGTTACAAATTAATGTAAAGAATGTTTGTGTTGCCATGGTCCGCATGATTGTGTTTCTAAAACTCATGTGAGTTCTATCCATAAGGATGGTGAGCGCAGTCTGATGAATAAGACTAGGGTCCCAGTGAAAGAGGCCTAAAACATCCCCTTCCTTTCTGTCTAGCTTGTGAGAACATATAAATGATTGGCTACTATGGACCCGACCCTAACCAAAGTCCACACCTGCTGCTGCCCTTAGCTTGAACTTCAGAGTCCAGAAATGTAAGAGATTTATTTGAGGGCTTTTGTTGTTCTTATAACTGGGCTTTCTTACAATTCTCCTACCCTACCGAAGTTATGGTATTTTGCTACAGCAGTCAAAATAGAAAATATGCTTTCAAACTTTAAAAATATCAAAACATGCTGAATGAAAAAGTTATTTTCATGAATTTAAACAATGGGCTGAATGTGTGTGAATTATCTCTAGCCAAAATATATTTTTAAAATGTTCAAACTATTTGAAACAAGAAAAATTATACACAAATCCTGTATGTTTCCAAATTTGAGAGTCATAAAAGATACTTAAGCAACACAAACATATGTTGTTTTTAATATTCAAATTTGTATTTTTTCCTGGTTAGTTATGATTTATAATAATTAGATTTATTATATTTTTTTAAACTATTCACAATCTCATTACAGCTACATCCATATAGCATATTAGTACATCTGTATAGCATATCTTTCCTCCAGTTTAAAGATTTACAAATCTTCCTATCCACTGTTCTGGGCTGGTCTTTAGATTTCATAATATTGAAAATTCCACAAATGTTGAATTCTTAGTTCAAATAGGAAAAATCTAAAAGGTTAATTCCTGAAATTAGATTCTAAACATCAAAGCCTCATCTTTATGAAAGTTACTTTCCTTCTTTCACTCATGTCTAAACAACTAAACAGCATAGAATATGCACACACTGTGGAGTGTGAAATACAGAAACCCACATTCTCATGAAGTTTTCTCCTCAGCCTGAAGGATTTCACAGCTTTCATATGTTATCCTATTTAGTCTTTTGGTTGTTCATTTTGGTTTGGGGGTTTTGTTTTGTTTTGTTTTGTTTTATTTTGTTTTGTTAGGCAAGTTTTCTCTGTGTAGCCCTGGCTGTCTTGAAACTTACTCTGTAGACCAAACTGTGCTTAAACTTAGAGAAATCAGCTTGCCTTTGCCTCCCGAGTGCTGTGACTAAAGGTGTGCTCCACCATGCCCAGGTCTCATTCAGTCTTAAAGGTCCTTTTAAGATATATATTTTTTTAAAAAAGCAAGAGTCAGGTTTCTGAAGCATGATTCAGGTGGCTAAAGAACAGAAGAAAACTGTATTTATGTTGTTTAAACATATATAAAAAGGAACCCATAGACTGGGTCTGAGGGGTCCTACCAACACCAGTACCACCCAGTGAACCATCTTGCAACCTGATCTTCTAGCTCCTTTCAAGCTTTCCTGAGACACCTTGGGTCAGAAGTTCTTGGGTGAGAAACATCCAAATTCTCCATGTCCAGAACTGAATAAATCAACAAACATTGTCTATGCTTTAAGCCAGTGGGTTTCTAGAGTACTGTGCTACACCCAAACTTGACTCCACAGAGCTTCTGGGAAATATAGGAAAAGAACCCATGAGTTGTCAAGTGCCATGTGCAGAAAAGTAATGGTATCATCAAGATCATAATTAGCATGCAAAGGAAGCTGAATCCAAAGAAGCTAGGAGAAACTTTAAGCCTATCCGTCTCTCCATACCACCAAACCCACAAGATCCTAACGCACTGGAAGGGATGGCATTGAGACGGCAAGGGTTGAAATAATTTTAACTAAATATTAACTTGTCTATATATAGTGTAACTTTAAAAGGAGAAAATATGGAGAAGACATTTGAGAAAAAGAGAAAATGCACATGCGAAGGCACATCAAATTTGGGATGTTATTCTTTAGATATGCCAGAAAATCTTTTCTTCCACAGCCAGGTCATATGAGCCTATGGAGGGATGGTCCTGATGCCCCAATTTTCCTTTTTTAAAACAAAAATAAAGAGTGCTGTATATCAAAAGTGTCCATGGGCAATGAATGAGTTTACACCTTTGGATTTCTGTGTAGACAAACTGAACTAGGACCATATTAACATTGCAAAGGATAAAACACTGATAATAACTACAGAAATCTCTGGTTTACTTCAGATCTACTCAGGAAGCTATCCATTTTTCTTTCATTCAGTGCCATCTTACTAACCATAATAGATGATGGGAGGGATATCCTGGGCACTGGGACTGGGGCTCAGGGACAGAATGCCTACTTAGCATGCACAAGGCCCTGAGTTAAAAAAAAAAAAATATGGCCTAAAAGCTGAGTTTACAGGATTCTATGCTTCTGGATAAAAACCAGAGTAGCCCAAAATATCAAGAATGGGGAGTTTAGAGGAACATGGACTAGCATTAGAAGATAATTTCTGAATTTACTTTTCTTGTTAACAGCTGCCATGTGCTGATGAATACACCTCTTCACTTCTGCCTTTGATAAAACAGGGAGTTAAGAAAACAAACCATGAGATCCCCTCTACCTCTACCACTGTATACTCATGTCTTGTTACTATGAAGTAAAACAAACCTAAGACAGTTCCTGCAGTCTCAGCATTTCTCCATCAGGGAATGGAGGTGCCCACACATGTGAATGAGCACTGTACATTTTATGATTTGTAGCCTTGTGGGCTCAGAGGAAAATTTTTCTGAACAATTTAGGTTGAGGGGAAAGGAGAAAAAATTTAAAGGTTTACGTAGCCCCAACCATCTTGCCAAGATAGAATTCTCCTCAGGGTCTTAATTCATCTACCTCTAGAATTCTAGAATGTCTGTGTGCAGGGAATTCTGCTTCTCCTCTAAAAGATGTTCCCTGTGTGATTAAGTGCTGGCCACCTGCTTTCTAAATACAATTACAGCAGAGAAAGTGGGGGTGACCCACAAGCCTTTTGTATGTCTGTGTATTGAGGCCATATGCTCCTTTTCTTCACTATAAAACAACATGAGAACTTTAAAAGAAACTGAGATGATGGCCTGTAGGAATGGCAGCAGCAAGGAGCCTGCCACTCAGAGGAATTAGCGCATGCTAATTCAAATCCCTCCATCTCTCGGGCTCAGTACAGATCTCCATCACTGCTCTTAGGAGTTTAGCATCAAACAACGGGAGCTGCATGACATTAGAGAATACGGAGGAAAAGTCAGACTATAGTCAGGTTGATGCTAATATTGTTAACCCTAAACCAACCCTCTAGCCATGTTTTATAGTCTCTGGCCTTTGCTTTCTTTCTTCTACACTATATCCCCTACATGGCCAAGTGCCCAGGAGAGAGGAGATGCTGAGAAAATCTTGGCTAAAAAGCCAGGATTGTCTTTAGGCTGCTCTGCAGGGAGAAGGGAAGAGGGAAAAAGTCACTGTGTATGAGCATCTGTGTCTCAGGTTAAATTATCTCAAACCATGGAATACTTAAGGAACAAAAGGAAGTTATTCTTCCCTTACTTTCTGTTCCCACTGCATCTTTGAGTGCTGTTATGTCTGTATCTCTCTATGCTGGCTAGTTCTCACAAACTCTAACCACACTCCTAACAGATAGCAGATATTCACTTCACCTAGTTTAAAAAGCATTCCTTAGGGAGCTAATCAATACCACTTTGTCATTTGCTGCATTTCTGCCAGCTGTGGGCAGATAAGCTGTTCTGCCAAGCATTATCTTTGACAATTTTAAATAGACACAGTCCAGAACCTCTTTCTTTGTCAATCTGGCATAGTCGATCTTAAACGACCATGAAAAGCAATGACAAGAAAACAAAACAAACAAAATAAACCCTACAACTGTAGCCTTAGTCTTAAACGTTAGGTTTTCTACACATTTACTAGGTCAATATGTTCCTAGCTGAGATGAAGAGCACTATTGCTTCATAGTGTTACCAAAACAAAGACATGACAGGGAACTCAGTATGTTAAACAATTTTCTTATTATGACCAAGGTCATAGGGTAAATTGAATTCCATATCAATTCTAAAAGGACTATGAGCATTGCCCTAAGAGTACTGAAGGCACAGAAAAGCTCTGACAACTGGCCCATATTTACAGAAATACTATGGAAAACTGAAGAGAAATAGAAAGGCAAGATCCCTGCTCATAGACTCCCCTTGTTTGCTGGAAAGATGGGGTGGTGATTCAGCAGCCATTTGTGGGTTTGCTCTTTTTCCTTTCTATCGAATTGAATGTTTGAACTTCAAAGCAAGTAGAACACATTCTGTAATATCTGCAGAAAAATGCTATCTGCAACTTAAACTGACAGACAACCTTTCAGTTCTGGATGTGGTCTTCCCTTGTCTTTCAACACGATTACATCTGGTGGCCACTGGAGTCTACCTCAAACTCAACTTTCTTTTTTACCTAACTTTCAGTATCATCTTTATTTTTTTTTTATCTTTGAAATCCCAGAGTCCCAACTGCTGTAACTCTGTCCTTCATTCTCCCTCTTGGAGTGGCTGCTGCCTAACGAGATCCTCATTAGTCTAATTGCCTTCTAATTGGTGAATCTGTCTAGACTGTCTCCTTTGTAAAATATTATAGACCACCCAGATGGTTTGTTCTTGAGAATAAAATGATAGTGATCAATCAAGAGTGGCTACTGCTTGAGTAATGCTTTGTGCCAACTGTTGTTAAGTGCCTGGTGGAAATCTGCCTTATTTATTCCCACAAAATGAGGTAGGTGCTACCATAGTCCTGATTATCTTTCAGATGAAAAAGCTACACATTTACAGAGGATAATTAACTTGTCTCTGTGATAGCTTGTAGCTTTGTTTGATCTTTTGGAGCCTTTCAGACTTCAATATCCTTGCCTTTGCCATCTGCCTTCTCTGCCTTCTCAAGGCACAGAATGTAATGTCCCCAAATACACAAACCCCCAGCTGTACATCTACTCCAAATCTCACACCAGGGCCAAGCAAGTCCCTGTCTTCGGGGCAGATAAGCTCCCACTTAATTGCTTTACACACGAGCCTTCATACTGATTCTGCTTCCACCACTTTAGCCTGACATTTGCTCTTCTCTGCATCCTATATCAAATCTTGGTCATGTTTCTGATGGGTATTAGAAGACAGATGCTATAAAACAAAACAAAACAAAACAAAACAAAATATAAAATACAATACAAACACAGAAAATGGCCCATTCTCTTTCCATTATTCTCTCAGCTTTTTTTTTTTACCACTAATTATCATCTCTGTAAGTCATCTCACTTCAAGGAAATTACATCTCTTGCACATTCACATTGGTCTTTTAAGTTTCCTTTGTTTGTCTACTTTTTAATGGTGACAACTGGATAGAGGAGACAGTCAATACATAGCTGGTGGGATGGAGTAACTATGCGTAATCATTTAAGGGTGGGGTATCCAGTGTCTATTCAGTACCAGAGGATGGATTTCTGACAGCATTTAGTCTCTACTCATCTTATTGTGTGCTTTGGTACCCACCTGGCCACTTTGGGCTGATTATTCAATAAAACCAACAAATTGTGTATATTCTTATTTACCCTGTATTTTAGCTTATGAAAGTCTGTCTCTCTCTCTCTCTCTCTCTCTCTCTCTCTCTCTCTCTCTCTCACACACACACACACACACACACACACAAAGAGAGAGAGAGAGACAGAGAGGGGGGGAGGGAGAGAGACAGAGAGACAGAGACAGAGAGACAGAGACAGAGAGACAGAGACAGAGGGGGACGGGTTGGGGGAAGTGGAGCAGTTACAGGTAAGTAGCTTTAGAGTATCAGGTCAACTTGTTTCCTAATGACCTTCTAATCTTTCAGAAATCCAGTCAGTGATTCTCTAATTGATAAAAGAGGAAAAAGTCTTATTTTTAATTTTTTTGTTTAGGTGTCTTAAGAATCTCTTTACTTTGTGCTTTTCTTGATTCTCATGGATTCATATGTCACTGTTTTGTTTTATCTTGTCTTTTTCTAAGCATCAAGGTTCTCCTTGTCAATATAATTGCATTGATCAACTCTGGCTCTATTAATCTAGCTACAGATCTTGGCATTAGTGCACCACATTACTGATTCAATGTGCCACTCACTGCAGCCTTCACTGGTCTCTCATATTGGTTCTAAGATCTGGGCTGCAGCCATCCTTTACTGTAAATTAAAGAGATAGGATGACAAATGATCGTTTCAGCAGACTGTTCCATCACAGTGGAACAATAAAGAGTGAAGTAGCTGCAGAGAATTCTGTTCCCCACAGAGAGCGACAGCCCCGGCCAGTGCTAACTGAGAAGAGGGAGAGTGGACATGTCAACCCCCAGCAAAGTGATCTCTCCAGACTTCAGACCACAAATGAGTTCTGCACATTGTTCCCTTCCAGAGCTTTGTCTATTTAATGATGCTAACAAACAACAAGTCCATGCTTCTTACCCTCAGTGTATCATCCTATCCTTGAAGTTAAGGAAGGTTAGAGAAGTTGCCCTTGAAGATTAAGGCCTAATGTGCAAGTTCTCAGGGAACCTTTGACAAACCATGACAACAAAGGTACCAAATGGCAA
Source organism: Grammomys surdaster (assembly GCF_004785775.1). NCBI lineage: Eukaryota > Metazoa > Chordata > Mammalia > Rodentia > Muridae > Grammomys > Grammomys surdaster. Next base: position 533,353 of record NW_021621003.1, on the reverse strand, counting down.
GACAGAAATAAGAAGACTCCAACTCATGCTGAGCCATCGTGGTCACCACCAGCAGCAGCATAAGCATTCTGTTTTCTTCAAAGAATAGAAGACAGGAAAAAAAAAAGACAGCAGAATGAGAGCACTCTGAAGAGACTTAAATATCAAGCAATGCAAGATAAGTTAACATAACATAGTTCTGATATACAAGTCCCTCAAACCACAAAGAGCAGTTTGAAGTATTTATAGCGTCACTCAACCATGGACTAAATGTTTGTCACCTAATTTCATTTTTCAGACTTTAAGTGCAGAAATCCTGTCGTGATCAGTTTCCTACAGGAAGCAGTTGTTTTCATATTAGGCAGTTCTTTTCAATGACCTAATTTAACACTTTATTTCTGTCCCTTGTGGATCATGAACCTCATTTGCCTGGCAAGACCTTTAAGCAATAGTTGGTCTTTATGAGGAAGCTAAAAAAAACTTTCAGAGATACTTCTCATCAGCAATAATTAAACACAATATGAAAAGTAACCCTGAGCATACATATTTTAACTGAAAAAAATGAGTTTTCATCATAGAGAATAAATGCAGACTACCTTTGAAGAAGATTCAGTGAACAGCAGCAATGCATCATGTGTGGTGGCCTGCCCATACCTTTCTCACACACAGCACTAGAGCAGAGGCAGGTATGCATCTCTTAGTTCCAGGACAGCCTCATCTGTACATCTAAGTCCAGGCCACCTGGAGCTACATAGTTCGTCCATATCTCAAGGAGAAAAAGAGAAATATAAACATAGAGGGGGAGGGTCAGAGAGAGACAGAGAGACAAAGATATATAGAGAGAAACAGATAGAGAGACAGAGAAAGAAAGAAAGAAAGAAAGAAAGAAAGAAAGAAAGAAAGAAAGA
>NW_021621003.1:481117-532456 GCF_004785775.1 Grammomys surdaster | reverse complement strand
AGAAAGAAAGAAAGAAAGAAAGAAAGAAAGAAAGAAAGAAAGAAAGAAAGAAAGAAAGAAAGAAAGGGAGCGAGAGACAGATGTAGAAAGAAATGCTAAGAAAAGAAATCTACATACAACTTGAATGATAACTTTAAAGCTACTGAATAGGATGAAGCACACCTGATATTCACAAGTGAAATTTTATCTTAGAACATGAACTCATCTTCCTCATTTCTGCTATGAACGTGCATTTAGCATAAAAACACTTCTATAGTGACAGGTGACCAGAGTGTGAAGGTCCGGAAACAAAGATCCACTATGTACAGTCAGAAGCCTCTCAAGAAAACAAAGGCAAATCCACATTGCCCTAATTGGCTCTGTTGCTGTAGCTACCTTAGACTTGGTGAGCCTTGGGAGTTTTGCAATCAATATTAAGGCAGCTGCATTAAGTGTGTAGTTCATTAGTACAGCCAATATAACAAATTCTACTGTGTCCATAAGAACAAACCTGGCTGGCTTGAGAACTCTACTCTGAACAATAGAAACAGTATTCTGACCCTGCAAAGTCTCCCTCCAGACTCCGACTCTTTCTGAATGATGCTAAGGATTTGCTGACTTCAGCTGCCTGTTCAGAAGACGATAAGCTGAAGGAGACACACAGGAGCTTAATAGACTTGACATCAATAAAAACACAAAAAGAAGGGGGAGGCATGCAGTTTCTGACCACATGGATTGGCCCTCAGTGAAGAGCTCTTTCAGAACTCTGTGGGTGGTTTGCTAATCTTGTCTTAACTCCTCTTAAGTTTCAAAGGAAAACTTGAAAAGAAAAACATTGCAGACACTTGAAGCAGCCTTCTGTGCTATATTCCACAAGAGATCTGTACTTTAATTTTGTACCCAAGTTTTCTTTCCAAGGAAAGGAAAGAATGTCTCATCTTGGAGAGCCTCAAATTCTTGAGAGTCCCATTTTGGCTGTGCCCTTGCTTAGCCAGGGCTCTAGTTTCCACAAGATCAGACTCTATATTGGCTGGGCTCTGTCAGTGACCAGAACGAACACGCTCTGTCTCAGCATCTCAAAACCGTGCTTCTGTGCCATGCTTGAGTATCAAGCTCTGCAGAGCTTTCTCCCTGCTTGACTCATAGTACTTTTTTTCTAATTAGGTTAAGTTCCCAGGGAATGTCCTTCATTTGTCCTGGGAGACCCGGGAGAGCAAGAAGGCTCCCTGACATCCCTGCATCAAACATTCAAATATTTTTGTTTTTGTTTTCTGTAAAGTACCAGGACTTTTTTGGGAGGCCACAGCAGTCCGCATTCCCTCCTCCATTGCTAGCTCTAAGTAGTACAGGAACACTGGGACCCAAGCTTTGAAAGGAGTGAACTAAGGTCTTGAGGAACTTCTCTTTCACAAGGTTGAGCTGTAAGGGGAGGGAGAGCAAAAGGAGCAAGTCTACAAAACAGCAGCCAGCTTGGAAGCTCTTCCTGCACAAAGGCTTCTCCCAGGTGCTGAGCAGCAAGGCTGGGATGGACCAAGTAGTGCTGAAAGCCTTCCCAGGCCTGCATGATTCATCCAGTGCTCCTGGAGCTGTCCCCGCTCAGTTAGAGCCTGGGTACCGGGTTCCGGGAGGGTGCAGGGAGCTCCACCCTAGGGCTGCCCCACTCACAGAGCAAGCCCAAGCAGCCCTGGAATCTCGCCCCACCCCTGCCTCTCGCCAGGTCTGCAGAAGCCGGGCTTGTCCTCACCTGGAGCATTCAGCACAGTTGAGCGCGAAGGAAAGTGGCAGCGCCAGTGCCAGCCATCCCTGCCACGACTCACGTAGAGGCCGCCTACACCCCCTTGGCTGTCTGGGCTGCTAGAGGGAGGGCGCTTGGCTTTGTTGTTTATTCATAAGACTGCAGCTAAGGCTAGGGATTGGCCAGCGGGTAGGTATGCCCGCCTCTCTTGCAATGACGAGCTAAGTCACCACGCCCCTACAGCTTGGACTTTGTAGACTCAGCCACCGCACTGGCCTGGAGCAGAGTGGGACACTGCGCCCTGGACCCTTCATGAGCCCCTGCCCCCAGCTTTCCCTGTTCACATCCTGAACTTCTGCTGCAGCTCTCTTTACACTTTCAGAGAGGACACCAGAACACTGGTCCAACCAGAGCAGGAATTTCTCTGGTGCCTGGTAAACAAGGGGCACTCAGTCCTCAGATGCAGTGGTTCCCTGTGGGAAGAGTGGGCAGCTTGGTGGGGCCACTAATCAGAGGAAATCTGCAAGAACTGTTTCTTCTGACACAAAGCAAGGTGCCACATAAATTACCGCATAAGAACTGCACAAGAGCTCTGAAAATTAGGATGTCCCCTTGAAAGTTGAAGGTTCAGGACTATAGTTGGTACAATGGCATAAGGCAGAGTTGCCTTTGCCTGCTATCTTTGAACTTCTCAGTGACTCAGTTTCCCTTTTTCATTCTCCTAATTTTGAAGGGAGAGAAGTAAGTTTTAGAACAAGTCACATAGTACTTTGCCCTTGGTTCTTTCTGGTCTTATGATCGCCTTTCTTCAGGATGGTCTTTTAAGTAGCAAGTTTGTGTGTGTGCGCGCGCGCGTGCGTGCATGTGTGTGTGTGTATGTGTGTGTGTGCGCACGCGCGCACTTCCTCATCTTTGGTTTGTGCTCCATCACCTTATTTCTCCCACTTCCCTTTAGAACAGTTTTGTATATTTGAATGGAAGCCAGCAAGCAGTTTTTGAATGGAATATGATTAAATTTAATTAATGGATAAAAGCTGTACTCTATGTGTGTTCAACTTAATCCACGATGCATTGTGTGGTGACCAGGAGTCCTGCCAGATCAGCCACACCTAACTAAGTTATTTTTCAGTATTTTCTTTTAAAGTCAATGGTTTGGAAAATCAGGTTATATTTTCTCATTATATAAAGTGTATGGAAAGGTCTAAGCTGGCACACAAAAAATGGGTCAGCTAAACCCAAATTCTGGTAACTAATAGGACTAAGGAAAACAACCTGAATGCTAAATGTTGAGTCCACAGTTTCAAGCTGTATATAAGAGATGGCGAGAGGATGATATTCCCATTCTCCTCACATCCACAACCTGACTCATCCACAGATTTTATCTACTCATAACTTCTTTGACATCCTCTGGTCTCTGTTTATGTATCTTTTGTCACGACACTCCCAAGTTAGAAATGCAGAGTGCCACTTAGACCCTCTTAATGCTGTCATCCTCTGTGGTATCTCTTTCTTGTAACAAGATCTTCTCTCCCACAGCAGCAAATTATGTTGGCTGTGCAGTAAAACAAAGACAATCTTCTTGAAGCTCGTTTATAATTCTTTACCCTGTCCCAAATGGTCAACACTACCTTAAACCGCACTAGTTGGTACGGTTTATCTCAAAAGCTGCGGTTAGTACACGGCAGGGATAAAAATCTGCCCTCCCCCACTTCAACACATTCAAGATCTGTAGACTAGGAAAAGTGCTCTCTGCACATCAAAACAATAAATCCACACATTTAGAGTGTTATTCCCTTTTAGTGGGTAAAACAACAAACTGTATGTTGTGTGTATGTATGTGTGTCAATTTGCATAAATTCATGTGTGTACACAGGGCCACAGCTGTTTTCAAACAAGGCATCCAATTCAGGAAACAAGTTTGAGGACTGGTAGATTTAGGAAAAAAAAAACTTCTCTATTTAGAGAATTCTCAGTTCAATTTTAATTTCAGATAAACTATATCTAACAATACGCATATGTCTGTAAGTCCAATTGCATCAAATCTAACACCTTTTGTATCCTATGTGTGCACCAGTCAAGCAAGTTGAGCACAAATATACATAATACAGACAAAATACACAGGCATATAAAATAAAAAAATTTTTGAAATTAGTATAAAGAAAAATAGTGTATCCTATTTAACATCTAGGCCATACTTATACTGATATTACATTGGGTTTGTGAGAAATACAAATTTAGCTGAAATCCTGCAATTCATTTACTAGATCTGCCAGTATTTGGCTATTGTGTGGTTCTAGCTGGTTTAAATCTTTTGAGTCAGAAGTAATTAGGACACCTAGCCACAAAAGCAAAATAAGCAATAGCCATTCAAATGTCACTCACAGAAGACATTTTGCCAGTAAAAACTTGGTATGTAGAATGAGACTACTATTAAAACGAACAGAAAAGGGCTGGAGAGATGACTCAGCAATTAAAAACCCTGCCTGCTCTTCCAATGGACATGTGCTTGATTTCCAATAACCAAAAAAGCCAGCTCACAACCATTTGTAATTCCAGTATATCAGAATCCACTGCCCTCTCCTGGCCTTGTTGGGCAATGCAAGTAAGTAGCATATGGTCATCTTTAAACTCAGGCAAAACATTTGTACAAATAAAAATTAATTAATTAAAAGCTATTGTAAAGGGGTAGAAATACTTCAAAACATATCATTTATTTAATGTGATTCTCAGTTGTTAGAACCAGGGGCCCAGAATTTCTTTTTCAGGTTCTTGCTCTTGTTGAAAAAAGAATTTGAGAAGGAAGACAGAGGCACATAAAAAGAGTGGAAATCAAAGGATATCCAGAGCCCTTGTTCCTTATGACTCGTATTGAAGGAGCATAAAATTGACTGCCTCCATAGAGAGTTTGGTCTTGGAGACCAAGACAATGCACCAACCTTTAGGTACCACCAAGGAGGAAATACTTAGTATTAATTGATTGAAACTTGTAATCAGCTAAGAGATGTTCCACGTAACCTGGATGTGTATAAGACAGAGACAATGACAGCTAATTAAACTTACTGTCACCACTTACCTCTCAGTTCTGTATCCAGTATATAAGGAATAATGATATATTGATGTCACTTTGCCTTTCAGCTTTCTTACTGTTATAGAAGTTACAGAAGAACTATCTGTGCTGGCTTTCATTGGTCAACTCTTGGCTCTGTTGGCAGTGTGTCCCCACTGCCATCAGCTCCCATTTATCTTCACAACTAATTATAAGCGTCATGTGGGTATTTATCATTAGCCAAAGGCCAATCATGCTTTACTGTCAATCTAGTTTGTATACGTTAGCACTTGGAAATGAGTTACACTGACTAATATTTTTTGAACTCTGTCCTTGCTTTGATTATTTAAGACACTAGAGTATTACTGACCATTACTCATGCCACTGGCCTCTGTGCAAGCTGACATACTGACATTTATGTCTCTAATAGTGCCTGAGTAGTAAATAGCTAGTTTTCCTCCCTATCTCCCTGTCTAATATCACCTATTGGCCACAAATAATTATAAAATGCCTTGATTTCTCCTGCACATGCTCCATGGGACTCTGCAAAAATGAGCATTCTTGGGGCTAAAGGGATGACTCAATGTTTAAGTGCCCCGCCTGCTCTTGAAGAAGGCCTGTGATCAATCCTCAGTAACCACATCTCAGCACACAACTGTGTGTAACTCTGGTTCCATCATACCCAACTCCTTCCTCTGGAATCCATGAGCACCAAACATATCTTTGGTGCACAGACATACATGCATACAAGCCACCTATACATATAAAATCATATTAAAATTAAATAAATAAAAACTTTTTAAACAGTATTCCTACCCACCTGGCCTCTGTGTGGGAGAAAGTCATATTCTGCACTATGGGAGATGTTCAGTAGAACATCTTCCTAGCAGGTATTCTGATCCCCACAGAAATCACCTCTCTGGTCTTGCAAAGATATGATCAAGAAGTTTTGACAAAGAGCTTGCAGATCTTATTTAGACTCAGTGCTAGTGTTGGTGGAGCATGCTTTTCGTGGAGTCTAACTGACTTAGAGCATCAAGTCTCTAAAGGATTAGGTGGATCCTCTCCCACTGAGGCCAGATAAGGCGGGTCTCTGTTACATATGTGCTGGGAGCCATGGACCAGCCCATGTATGCTCTTTGGTTAGTGGCTTAGTCTCTGAGAGCTCCCAGGGATCTCGGTTATTTGATACTGTTGGTCGAGAGGAATCTAATGGGGTTTGGGTGGAACTTTAATGTCTTTTTGCAGATTAAGTGCATGGAACCACCTTTCTCTTGGAAAAGGACAACAGGCTGTTTGAAGGAAGACACTGTGCTTTAAATACTACTGCATGTCCCTGACAGCTGCCATCCAAAAAAGGGTTTGTTGACTAATTATGTCCAGGAGCTCATACCAAAATAAATACTGGATGCTGTAATGCACATCTTCCACAACTGAAATTTGAACTGAAGTCCACTGGCAGATGAAGGAAAGTGTGGTCAACCTCAGAGTCAAGTGTATTAATCCCTTCTAAAGGAAGACTGGCTCAGGTGTAAGTAGGTCTGTGACATGGGGTTTAATTGATTTTATTCTTACATCCTATGAAAAGAGAATGCACATGTGTGTGATGTCTGAAACCAGAGAAGCAAGACAATTTATTTCAAATCCCTTTCTGACCAAAAGCCTCTGATCTTTTGGTATTGTTGAAGTTCACGTTCAGTCAAAGAGTAGCTGTTCCTGAACAAGAAGTCTTCCATGTGTAAGACTTGAAAAGGAAGTAGAGATTAAAGAAAAGAAAAGCCTTGTATCAAGCTGAATCCTAAATTCAAACACTATCCAGGCCCAAAACCTTTGAAATAACCAAAGCAATGTTTTGTTTTATTTATTCTTCTGAAGACCTGCAGTATAAAATAGACATAAAACATTTACATCAAATGATCAGATCAAAGCATTCCTTTTCTAATTTGTTTACCAGAAAATGTCTAGGGGTGAAGAGGAGACTTCCTTTCAAATCAGGATGATTGAAGGCATGTCTCATCCTGAGAAAATTACTTACTTTGGGACTCTTCTAACATTTGAGGCATCCACACAAAAGGACTAATGAGTTTGTCCCCAGAAAAATCCCAGTGAAGACAAATAAAGTGGTCATGTGACGATCTTTCCTTTCTCTCTCATTTTGCTTGTAGCAGCTTTCTTCGAGTGAGATTGAGACAGTGACATGTTTTCTTTTCCTTCTCTTGTAAAAGGCACTTTAAGGCACTTACTATAGCAGCTTCTGCTCAGCTGTGACACTGTTTCCAGCAGTGTCTGTGATATCATTTCTTCCATCATTTTTTAATAAAAGTGAGTTATTCTGATTGATTAATTTAATTAAATTTACTTACCTGCCCAATTTTCCAAAACATTTTTGGAGGATAGGAATAGCAAGGGGTCATATAGGAGGGCCCTTTTGAGGAATCAATGTTCTTCTTTATTCCTCCTTTTAATTAAATCACCTCTCTAAAGGCCCCACTTCCAAATACAGTCTTTGTAATGTTGGCCTGTCTTTTTGCTGGAGGTGGACTCTACAATTTCTCTCTAACCACTGTAGGGCATTTCCATTTCATCTAAGTTCTCTTCCTTTGAGTCTTGAGTGTCTCTTGGCTCCCAGGCCTCTTGTACATTCTGGAAGGTCCCCTCAACCTCCTACCTCCTGAGATTGCCTGCTTCCATTCTTTCTGCTGGCCCTCAGGGCTTCAATCCTTTTCTCCCACCCAATACTAGATCATGTTCCTCTCTCCCACAGTCAAACTTATGATCCATAATTGTTCACATCTGAAAGAACTGCAGGGATGGAAATGGAGAGGAGCCGGAGAAAAAGAAGGTCCAGCAGCAGGCCCAAAGTGGAACCCACCTCAAAGAGAGGCCACAAGGCCTGACACTGTTACTGAGGCTATGGAGCACTCACAAAAAGGGACCTATCTTGACTGCCCTCTGAGAGACTCAACAAACAGCTGAAAGAGTCAGATACAGATATCTTCATCCAACCAATGGTTAGATGCTGCTGACTCCTGTGGTTGAATTAGGGAGAAGCTAGAAGAAGCTGAGGAGGAGGGTGATTCTGTAGGAGAACCAGCAGACACCCCCGAGGTCTCTGAGACCACTATCCAGGCAGCATACACCAGCTGATATTAGGCTCCCAACACATCAGGCTTTTCTTACATTGACTAGTATGACTATACTAGAGTATAAAAGTTGAAGCTTTACCTTGTTCCAGTATTTGAAAAAGAAAGTATGTCTCTTAGGTCTCCATGTCCCCAACTACACCATCTCAAAGTACTTTGTCCTCATGGCTGCTCCTCCAAAATATACTTGCTTCCATAGCTTTAGCATCTCTTTCCATGTCTTTCCTGCTTCTTGTTTCTTCCTGATGGAGAAAGGAGAGGAGATGAGGCCAGTTGCTCGTACTTGTGCGTTGGGCAAAAGAATGGGTCTATAAAAGTATGTGGATGAATAATCCATTATATTGTACAAGACTCTGTTCTACTCCTAAAGGTTGCCTTCAACGTAGTGGCTCACTGAAATTAAAGAGCCAGAAACTCAGAATTGGACCAAAGTGCTCAATCATTCCTCTTTCAAACAAGGAACAATGTACACACTAGAGAAGGTGTCAACATTTAACAGCAGCAACTTTAAATCTAGGAACTCAGCAGCATACAAGAAAAGGAAATCAGGGAAATACAATCAAAAGAAAAATTCAGGGAAAAGAGACAGCAGTGGGCTGAAGCTTTGTTTGTTTGTGAGCTGAACAGAACCTGATGCAAGTGAAATGTGCTCCTTGTTCCTGTCAGAGGGACTGCCGGGAACGTATCACAGCTGAGCAGAAGTGCCTTAAAGTGCCTTTTACAAGAGAAGGAAAAGAAAACATGTCACTGCCTGAATCCCACTCACAGAAAGCTTCTAAAAGCAAAATGAGAGAGAAAGGAAAGATTGTCACATGGCCACTCCATTTACATTCACTGGGACTTTTCTAGGGACAAATTCATTTGTCCTTTGTACCTCATATGTTAGATGAGTTCCAAAGCAAATGATTTTCTCAGTATAAGATATGCTTCCAACCATTCTGATTTGAACGAAACTCTCCCCTTCACCCTTAGACATTAAGTTTTTTGTAAATGAATTAGAGAATAAATGCTTTGTTCTGATTCTGGGAGGTGAATATTTTATGTTTTATGTCTATTTTATGTTTCAGGTCTGTAGAAAGAATAATGAAGACAACATTGCTCTGGCTATTTCAAAGGTTTTGAACCTGGATAGTATTTGAATTCTGAATTCAACATGAAAAAAAAATGCTTTCTTTTCCTTTCCTTGTCTTACCTTTCTTTTCTTTTACTTTTACTTTTTTTCTCTTTTTTTTGGCCTCCACTTTAAAACACTAGTTTTCAACCTCTGGGTTGTTCTTTGGAGGTTGCATATCTGATATCCTGCATATCATATATTTACATTATGATTCATAACAGTAGCAAAATTACAGTTATAAAATAGCAACAAAATAATGTTATGGTTGGGGGTCACAATAATAAGAACTGTATTAAAGGATCACAGCATTAGGAAGGGTGAGAAGCAATGTTTTAAAGTCTTACATGTGGAATATTTTTCCATGCCCAGCTACTCTCTGAATGAACATGAACTTTATAAACAATAATTAAAATATTACAGACTTGTGGTCAGGAAGGGATTTGAAATAAATTGTCTTGGTTCTCTGGTTTCAGACATCATACACATACACATATGAATCCTCTTTTCATAGGATGTAAGAATAAAATCAATTAAGCCCCATGTCACTGAGCCATGTACACCTGAGCTGATCTTCCTTTATAAGCGATTAATATACTTTACTCTGACGTTGGCCACACTTCCCTTTCATCTGCCAGTGGACTTCAGTTCAAATTTCAGTTATGAAAGATGTGCATTGCCGCATCCAGTATCTATTTTGGTATGAGCTCCTGGACATAATTAGTCAACAAACCCTTTTTTTGGATGGCAGCTGTCAGAGTGCTGCTGGAGGTGTTAGAGATGTGAGACTATTTAAAGCACAGTGTCTTCCTTCAAACAGCCTGTAGTTCTTTTCCAGGAGGAAGGCAGTTCCATACACTTAGACTGTCTACCAATACTTCATCAGACAGTTCTTCTCAGTACTAGTATGAAGAGAGGTGCTGAGAACATCAATGAGGAAGATGAGAAATGTTATGCTGTAAAATATTGACAATGTTTGATAATAGATGATCTTTCCTTCTTAAATCAGCTCAAGTTCCCTTTCACATATATGGGCATTACACTGCATACTTTATGGAATAGAAAAAAAAAACACTTCCTGACTGACTGATTATCGAGCTCAATTCAATGTTGAATAGCATGCTCATGTGGCATGATTCCCTGTGCATTATGTAGTGCTTAGGGAACACAAATGTATTTTAAGATTATTTACCCACTCAATTTTCGAAAATTTATGTGTTTAGACATTGAAGGAGAATTTGAAGCTACATGAGAAAAAAGAAAGAAAGACAGATAGACAGAAAGGAAGGAAGGAAGGAAGGAAGGAATAAAGAAAGAAAGAAAGAAAGAAAGAAAGAAAGAAAGAAAGAAAGAAAGAAAGAAAGAAAGAAAGAAAGGAGAGAAAACTTTTGTGGAACCAATTTTCTCCGTTTTTCTCCTACCCTCCCATTTTTTTCTTCTCTTCCCCTCTCTCCTTCCCTGCCTTCCTCCCTCACTCTTCTCTCCTTCTCATGTCTCTATTAAGGAAAAATCTCTCCTTAACACTCATGCTGGCCTCCATGGTCCCTCTTTCTCACGTTCTATGTGGGATTTCCATTCTTCATTGGAATCTTGGTAAACAGATGTTTACATTTTGGGTATTATTCTGACCTAGAGAAGCATAAGAGTAGACGAATATCTATAGAAATATTGCTCTCTCAAACTTGGCTTACGCAGTTGGTCTACTGCAGGTGGAATATAATTTTGGATTTTGAATATCTTAAGCTTGGTGTTAACATTTGACCTTCATTCTTTGAAAGCAACATAAGCAATAGTATAAGGAGTTTTCAGAGTAACAAAACTCATGGAATGTATTTCTCTCTATTTACTATAAACAATAAATATATATATATATTATTTATTAGATTTATTAGACTTACTTATAGGCTATAGGCTAATTAGTTCACTGATGGATGCCTATGAATGTGAGGTCCAAGAATCCAGTAGTTATTACGTGTACAAAGCTGGATATCTTAGCTGGTCTTCAGTATATGCTGGAACCTGAAAGAAGTCAGCTTTAACTGTTATGAAGGAGTAGATGTGGTAGCAGAGAGGCTTTCTTCTTCCTTGGCCTTACATAGGCTTCTAGAAGAAGGTGTGGCCCGAACTAGGTGTTTGTCTTCCCACCTTACAAGATCTGGATTAACACTGTGTCTTCCCCCCTCAAAATATCCAGTTTACAAAGGGATCTTCTCACTTCAAATGATATAAGTAAGCAAAAATCCCTCACAGATTTAGCCAGTGATTTTTTATTTTAGTTATTTTATGATATAGCCAAGCTGACAACCAAACTAGCCATCACAGCAATGTTGATTGGAAAGTAGGTAAGAAAACACATTCAGTAAATCTATTTGGGAGTCATTCCATGTCTGTACCTTATCTCATAACTTTTAACTACTATAAATTAATGGTGCTTCATCACGTCCACAACATAGCACAGACTTAAACTCACAGTGTTTCAGAAATCTACTATGGTTAGAATATTTGACCCTCTTGCTTCTCTATTCTAGTGACCCAGATATTCTTTGAAAAGAGCATCTTTTGAGCAGGGCCTAAGAGCCTATATCTGTAATGCAAACATTTGTAGGCTGAAAAAAGAATATTGTGCATTTTGGACAAACAAATCTTGGCTACAACTAAGATTTCATCTCAGAAACATGAGAAACACAGTAACTGATTGGTCCTGAGTTTTACCTCTATTAGTAAATCATTTATTCACTTCTACTTTTCCTTAGGATAGAAGAAAATGGTATTCCTTGGCAATAAAAACAATGGGTATGTAGTTGCTTCAATTATAAATATTTCATGTTTATTGTTTAAAATATTAACCCTGAGAATTATTGATTTGTAATTAAAAAGGAGAGGAAGAAAAAGAAGAAAGGAGAAAAAGAAGAAGGAGAAGGAGGAGAAGAGAAAAGAAGAAAAGAATGGACACAATATAGTTGTCCAATAAGTGAAGCACAAGTCATGGCTGCCATTATAGACACAGTTATTTCTGACCAATTTATTTGGAATAAAAGAATCTATTCCATGAAAGGCATGATCTCTTTGATGAGCAAGGCATATAACCCATCTCACATGGATATATTTATTTCTATAAAATGAAGATTTCTTTTATGGAAATGTTTCAGCCTGAGAGTTTATCTTTAAAAGATTTCATTAAGGACTGCACTGCTTTTGACATTTGTGTTACTTTGCATCTGCCTCAGTCCTCCTCTCTCATAGCCTGCCTCTTTGATGCAAAGGACAAACATCTATTTACTACAGTTGAATGGAGGAGTTCAGAGTATAAAGACAGCCATGAATAAGAGGCTAAACAATGCATTTTTTAAAAAGATAATTTTAAGTCATGCAGTACTTTGCTCCTTCACTTATGAAAAGATTTTTGGATAAGAAAGAGAAATCAGCGAACGTGTCTGGGTGATTCTGGAGTAAGTGTTTAAAATGTAGAAACATAAACATAGCAAATTCTAGTGTTTTGAAGTTAAAAGCAACTCCTGTGTATAAAAATTTATCATTCCAAATGCATGTTCAAGGAAAATAGTTGACAGAATTTACTCAACTTATTTATCTTATCAATAAACTGTACACTAATTGATTTTGTAAGTTTATTAGCAGCGTGGCAATACAAGATTGATCCTGTCAAATATTCTGAAGATTTTTGGATGTAAGAAAAAATGAAAAAGCAAAAAATGGATTCTACCTTGGTACCATAATTTATACCATTATTCTCACCACAATAAGTAATTTCATTGAATAATTAGAGTCAGTAGCCTATTCCTTGACTACTACTCCACACCAAAGACTACTGCTCAGAGGTTCAACCTAAAAAATCAAAAGCAACCAGGAATTTCCTACCTGAAGAATTAGTCAAATGGTCAGGAAAGAAGGCTTTGGAAGAAACTGGAAGGCTCATGTGAATCAATATTGGGGAAGGCCAGGAAGGAAAGACAATCTTACAGAGCAAAGACTTAAATATTCAGTTTACAAATGGAATCTTCTCCCGCTCCTCCATGGCTACACCTCCAGTAAGACCAAGACAGTCTGAAGGATTGGAAGGAGAGCTAGTTAAATACATCCCTTGAAGACAATGTTTCCACGTGTGTGTTTTAAGTTTTCATTCTGTCCCAGTGTCTCACATCCTTGCTGCAGGATCCATTTCAAATGAAAATCAGCTAGACTCCAAGAAAAGCATGCACCACCAACGCTAGCACCACCAACACTAGCACTGAGTCCAAATAAGATCTGCAAGCTCTTTGTCAAAACTTCTTGATCATATCTTTGCAAGACCAGAGAGGTGATTTCTGTGGGGATCAGAATACCTGCTAGGAAGAGACCTCTACTGAACATCTTCCATAGTGCAGAATATGAGTTTCTCCCACATAGAGGTCAGGTGGGTGGGAATACTGTTTAAAAAGTTTTTATTTATTTAATTTTAATATGATTTTATATATACAGTTGGTTTGTCTGTCTGTCTGTACGTTTTCCACATGTGTCACTGATGCCTGTGGATTCCAGAAGAAGAAGTCATGTGCCCTGGAACCAGACTTACAGACAGCTGTGTTCTGAGATGAGGGTGATGAGAATTGACCACAGGCCTTCTCCAAGAGCAGGCAGCATGATTTGCTTCTGAACCATCCTTTAGCCTCAGGAATGTGAATTTTAGCAGAGTCCCATGGAGTGTGTGCAGGAGAAATCAAGGCATTTTATAATTATTTGTGGCCAATAGTTGATACTAGGCAGGGAAAAAAGAAGGAAAACCGAGGCTATCTGCCACCTAGGCACTATTTGAGACATATGAATTTCCGTATGTCAGCTTCCTTGGGGGTAAGCGGCATGAGTAGCGCTCAGTAATACTTTAGTATCTTAAATAATCAAAACAAGGACAGAGTTCAAGAACTATAAATCTTTGTGATTCATTTCCATGTGTTAACATATACAAGCTAGATTTACAATAAACCATGATTGGCCTTTGGCTAATGATAAATATCACAGGATGTTTATAATTAATTGTGAGGATAAACAGGCGCCAATGACAGTGGGTTACACTGCCCACAGAGCCAAGAGTTGACCAATGAAAGCCAGCACAGATAGTTCTTCTGTAACTCCTGTATCAATAAGAAAGCCAAAGGCAAAGTGAAATCAATTTCTTCTATGTTGGATACAGAGTTGAAAGGTAAATGATGACAGTAAGTTTAGCTAGCTTTCACTATCTCTGTCTTATACACATCCAATCTTCCAGGTTATGTGGAACATCTCTTAGCTGATTACAAGGTTTAATTAATTAATTAATTAATTAATATCAAGTATTTCCTCCTTGGTGGTACCTAAAGGTTGGTGCATTGTTTTAGTTTCCAAGACTAAACCCACTATGGAGGCAGTCAATTTTATGCTCCTTCAATCCGAGTCATAAGGAACAAGGGCTCTGGATATCCTTTGATTTCTGTTCTTTTTATGTGGCCAGTTTGTCCTCCTTCTCAAATTCTGTTTTACAACTAGAGCAAGAACCTCAAAAAGAAATTCTGGGCTGCTGGTTTCACAACTGAGAATCACATTAAGGAGTTGATGTACTTTGAAGTATTTCTACTCCTTTAAAATAGCTTTTAATTAATTAATTTTATTTGTACAAATGTTTTGCCAAACTTATAGGTGACCTTGTGCTACATGCATACATTGCCCAATGAGGACAATAGACTAGAGGGCAACAGATTCTGAGATACTGGCATACAGATGGCTGTGGGCCAGCATTTATTTATTTATTTATTTATTTATTTATTTATTTATTTTTGGTTATTGGAAATCAAGCTCAGATCCTTTGGAAGAGAAAGAAGTTTTCTTAACTGCTGACTTACTTTTCTAGCCCTTTTTTGCTTGTATTAGTGATCATCTCTTTCTGCATGCCATGTTTTTCCTGGCAAAATTTTTCATATGAGTGATATTTAAATAGCTGTTGTTTATTTTGCTTTTGAAGGTGAGTGTTCTAACTCCCTCCCGACTCAAAAGATTTTATTCAGCTAGAACCACGTATTAGACAAATACTGGCAGATCTAAAAAAAATTGCAGGATTCTCAGTTAAATTTGTATTTCTGACAAACCTCATTAATATCAATATAAGTAGGCCTAGGTGTTGAATAGTATATACTATTTTTATTTGTGTGTGTGTGTGTGTGTGTGTGTGTGTGTGTGTGTGTGTATGACTTCTCTGCTTGATGGTCACAGAGGAAATAAAGTTGCTTTGGATTTCCTGGATTTACAAAGGAGTGTGAGGTATTTGTGGGTTGGAAAACAAATATCAGGGAAAAGTAGGAAGTGACCTTTGCCACTATTCATCCCTCCATGACACATACTACAGTATTTTCTAGTTACATATTTGCCATTGAATAACCCAGGCATACTGTCAAACATCAGATATCAGGAATTCAAATTTAGAAGAGAATCCTCTAAATAGAGGATTGCTAAATCTATCAGTCTCCAAACTTTTTTCCTGAGCTCATTGCCTTATTTGGTAATAGCTGTTGGTGTGTGTACAGACATGATTTCTGCATATTTACACCCCCAAACACATCACACATATATAAACTGTTAAAAAGTAATAACCTTCATAATGTGTAAATTTATTGATTTGATGTGCAAAGAACACTTTTCTTGGTCTACAGCTCTTGTGTATGTTGACGTGGGGAGAACAGATTTATATCACTGCCATATGCTAATAGAAACTTTTGAGAAAAACTGTATCAACTAGAGTGGTTTAAAGTAGGACTGACCATTGCAACAGGATAAAGGATTTATAAACAAGTTTCAGAAGAGATTGTTTGCTATCTATGGCACAGCTGATATAATTTGCTGTAAGCAGGAGAGAAGTTTACTGTGAGAAAGAGCTATCTTGAAAGAAAGAAGTATTGGAGTGTCAAGCGAGTCAAGCTAGTGACATTCTGCTTTTCTGACTTACAAGTGTAACGGCAGGAGATACATAAACAGAGACAGGAAGATGTCAAAGAAATTTTGACAAGATAAAGTTTGTGGATGGGTCAGACCATGGATGTGAGGTAACAGGAGTGCCATCTCTTCTATTTCTCTTGGAACTCTGGGTTCAATATCCACCATTCAGGTTGTTTTCTTTATGTGTATTAGTTACCAGAATTTTGGTTTTGCTGACCCATTGTGTGTGTGTGTGTGTGTGTGTGTGTGTGTGTGTGTACTAGCTGGGACCTTACCATACTATAGAACTTTATATAATGAGAATACATGACCTGATTTTCAGATCATTGACTTTAAAAGAAAATGCTGAAATATAACTTAGTTGGTGTGACTGATCTGGCAAGAGACCTGGTCACCATACAATGCATTGTGTATTAAGTTGAAAACACATAGAGTTCAGATTTCATCCATTAATTAATGTTAATCATATTCCATTCAAAAAACATTTCCTGGCTTTCATTCAAATATACAAGGCTGTTTTGAAGGGAAGTGGGAGGAATATGGTGACAGTGAATATTTGTGCACAGTTAAAAGTGTGGGAGCCAAAGATGGGCAAGTGTTTACAAATCACATACACACACACACCACACACAAACACACACACACACAAACACACACACACACAAACACACATGCACATACATGGATACACACCTGTATGTGCATACACTCACACTCACCTGGGACTAAAATGACCGTAATGAAGAAGGGAGATCATAATAACCAGAATGGAGGGAAAACACTGTGGGACCTGTTCTAGAACTCAGATTTCAGATAATTTTTCCCCTTTACAATTAGGAGAATGAAAAAGGGAAACTGAGTCCCTGAGAGGCTCAAGGATGGTGGGCATGCATATCCCTGCCTTAAGTCATTGAACCAACTGCAGTCTGGATGTTCAACTTTCAGGCGATCGTTGTACTTTTCAGAGTTCCTGTGTAGATCGAGAGGTAACTTACACAGCATTTTGCTTTGTGTCAGAAAGAGCAGAGTCAGATACCAATACACATCTACTTGAGTGATAGGTACAGTTCTTGAGAAATTCATTTAAGAATCTGCTTAGGGGCTCCATCAAGCCACCGACTCTTTCTACAAAGACCACTCTGCAGCTGGGAACTGAGCGCCCCTTGTTTACTAGGAACCAGAGAAATTCCTATTCAGATTGGACCAATGCTCCAGTGTTCTATCTGAAGGAACAGAGAGAGCTGCACAGAAGCCTAGGATGTGAAGAGAGACAGCTGGGATCAGGGTCTTTTGAGAGGTCCCAGGTTCAGGGTCTCACTCTGGTCTGCTTCCCCCCCACCCCCCAGTGGAATCTGTAAGGGTAAAGTTTAACATATCATGTCCAGAGAACAGGCATACCTACCTGCTGGCCAATCCCTAGTCTTAGGCACAGCATTATAAATACCAAAGCCAAGCGCCCTACCTCTGGAGTCTTGGCCAAAGAAGTTGGCAACCACTCTGTGGACTGCTGCAGTGATGCCCGTGAGCTGGTGCCTCAGCTGTCTTCTGTGGCTCAGCTGAGCTGAATGCTCACAGATGAAATCAAGCCTGGCCTTGCAAATACGGCACAAGGGCAGGAGTGGAGCAGGGGCCCCGGGTGATACGGGTCTCCCTGAGCATGGAGTACCCTGGGTGATACTGGTCTCCCTGAGCATGGAGCACCCTGGGTGATACGGGTCTCCCTGACCATGGAGCACCCAGTGGCACAGCGTGGAAGTGCCCTGCATCTTTTCTTGAATCCAGTACCCAGTTATCTTCTTTGTTGCATTTGATACAAAAGCATGGGACAGAAGCACTGTCAGGAGTGCTGAGGTGTAGCATGTGTGTCCTGGTCACTGACAGAGCCTAGCCAAAGTAGATGCTAATCATGTGGAAGCTAAAATCCTGGCTAAGCAAGGGAGCAGCCAAAATGGAAACCCCAAGAATTTGAGGCTTTCAAGATGAGACTTTTTTTCCTTGAAAGAACTTTGGGTACCATATTAAAGAGCAGATTTTGGGGGGAATTTAGCAAAGAAGTCTGCTTCAAGTGCTTCCAATGTTTTCCCTTTGGAACTTTTCCATTGAAATTTAAGGGGAGTTAAGGCAAGGTTTAAAACCATCCACAGAGTTCTGAAAGAACTCTTCACTGAGGACCAATACATATGGTCAGAAATTGCATGTCTCCCCGCCTTTTGTGTTTTCCTTGGCATCAAGTTGTCTATACAGCTCCAGTGTGTCTTTCTAGGCTAAGCATCTTCTGAACAGGCAACTGCAGCACTAAAGGAAGCAAAATTCTTAGTACAACATCATTCAGAAAGACTCAGAGTCTGAAGAAAAGCTTCATAGAGTCAGAATGCCACTTCTATTGTTCAGAGTAGAGTTTTAAAGCCAGCCTAGTTTGCTCTTATAGATAAAGTAGAATTTGTTACATTGGTTGCACTAATCAACCACATAGTTATGCGGCCCCCTTAATACTGATTACAAAATTCCCAAGGCTCACCAAGTCTAAGATAGCTACAGCAACAGAGCCAATTAGGGCAATGTGGATTTGCCTTTGTTTTCTTGAGAGGCTTCTGACTGTACATAGTGGATCTTTGTTTCTGGACCTTCACACTCTGGTCACCTGTCACTATAGAAGTGTTTTTATGCTAAATGCATGTTCATAGCAGAAATGAGGAAGATGAGTTCATGTTCTAAGATAAAATTTCACTTGTGCTTCATCCTATTCAGTAGCTTTAAAGTTATCATTTAAGTTGAATGTAGATTTCCTTTCTTAGTGTTTTCCCCTTTGTTTTTGTTTTTCTGTCTTTGTTTGTTTGCTTTTTGCTTTCTCTCTTTTTCCTTGACATAGGATGTTGCTATGTAGTCTAGGCTGGCCTAAAACAGATGTATAGATGAGGCTGTCCTGAAACTAAGAGATATACTCCTGCCTTTGCTTCTCTAGTGCTATCACTAAAGATGTGGGCCACCGTGGGTGGGGCACTGCATTGAATTGTGCTAGTTGAAATATAGGGTAGTCTGGGTTTATTCTCTAATGTAAAAACTCATTTTCAGTTAAGACATATGTGGTCAATCTCCTTTTTTCATATTGAATTTACTTACTGATAATGAACAAAGTCTGTGAAACTACTTTCAGGTTTCTTGTAAAGGCTGACTACTAGAGATCTTGCCAGACAAATGAGGTTCATCGTCCACAGAGGACAGAAATAAAGTGTTAAATTGGGTCATTGGAAAGAACTGCCTGATATGAAAACAACTGCTTCTTGCAGGAAACTGTCCAGGACAGGATTCTGCACTGAAAATGTGAAAAATGAAGTAGACGAAAAACATATAGTCCACAATCGACTGATACTATAGATACTTCAGATTGTTCTTTGTAGTTTGAGGGACATGAATATTGGAACTGTGTTGACATGGCTTTTATTGCATGATATCAAGTCTTTCAAACTGCTCTTATGTCCCTGTCATTTTAGTTATTCCTCCACTCTTAATAATAAAACAGAATGCCTGTGGTATCAGTGGCGGTGATGTTTATGATGGCTTAGTAGAAGTCTCCTTATCCCTACCCCTACATGTGAAGCAATGATGCCCTTCATCTCACTTGGAAACACAATCACCAAGAAAGTGTTTAGAAAATTTCACAATTACCTCTATGGCTATATTGTATACTTTAACATTGCTTTCCATGGTCCTTTAAGATTGAATATGCCAGATTGACAAGAAGGAGGTTCTGGACTGTGTCTATTTAAAATTGTCAAAGATAATGCTTGGCAGAACAGCTTATCTGCCCACAGCTGGCAGAAATGCAGCAAATTATTCAGACAACAGCAGAAGCCATGAGGGTACCTTGATAGCAAGTGACAGACAAAGTGGTATTGATTAGCTCCCTAAGGAATGCTTTTTAAACTAGGTGGAGTGAATATCTGCTATCTGTTAGGAGTTGTGTTAAAGTTTGTGAGAACTAGCCAGCATAAAGAGACACAGACATAACAGCATCCAAAGATGCAGTGTGAACAGAAAGTAAGGGAAGAATAACTTCCTTTTGTTCCTTAAGTATTCTATGGTTTGAGATAATTTAACCTGAGACACAGATGCTCATACACAGTGACTTTTTCCCTCTTCCCTTCTCCCTGCAGAGCAGCCTAAAGACAATCCTGGCTTTTCAGCCAAGATCTGTTCAGCATTTCCTCTCTCCTGGGCACTTGGCCATGTAGGGGATGCAGTGTAGAAGAAAGAAAGCAAAGGTCAGAGACTATAAAACATGGCTAGAGGGCTGGTTTAGGGTTAACAATATTAGCATCGACCTGACTATAGTCTGACTTTTCCTCCGTATTCTCTAATGTCATGCAGCTCCCGTTGTTTGATGCTAAACTCCTAAGAGCAGTGACGGAGATCTGTACTGAGCCTGAGAGATGGAGGGATTTGAAGGTCATGTGCTAATTCCTCTGAGTGGCAGGCTGCTTGCTGCTGCCATTCCTACAGGCCATCATCTCAGTTTCCTTTAAAGTTCACATGTTGTTTCCAATAATAGAGAAAAGGTGGTGGAATCACCTGGATATTTTAACAGGTGTTGCCTGTGCCCTGGACAGCTGTCTACCTCGCCCTACCTGCCCTTGGGGTTTGGGGACAAATTGGCACAGAGTCAAGGACACAGACTCCCTCTGGGAGCAGGTGAGAAATGCTGCAGCAAGCTTCTTGTCTGAGCACTGCTAAAAGCTCCTTTAATACCTTCCACCCATGCCCCCATTGGTCCCAAGAAACTATCTATTCTAAACAGGAGTTCCTGGTTAGCTGACATT
This sequence comes from Grammomys surdaster, assembly GCF_004785775.1. Classification (NCBI taxonomy): domain Eukaryota; kingdom Metazoa; phylum Chordata; class Mammalia; order Rodentia; family Muridae; genus Grammomys; species Grammomys surdaster. The sequence continues at coordinate 511,668 of NW_021621003.1, read as the reverse complement.
TGCACTAGCAATCCTTAGTCTCCCATGCGGTCCTCAATTAGGTCCCCCTGCAGGAATGCTGGTGTCACAGGCAGTTCTCAGTTAGGTCCTCCTGCAGAAGATGCTTTTGCAACTGTATGGCCCCCAGCATTTACCTAGAGGTGGCAGAGCTGTTCCTACTACAAGCAGGGAAAAGTGAACTGTCTCAAGGATACCAAGAAATGGAACAAGCATCTCTGATCTCCCTTCTTTGTGAGGCAGTAAAAGAGGTCATTGTACTTCTGGTTTAACTTAAAGGAGATTATTTTTAAAATACATCCATATGACAGTGTGATGTGCTTTACTTGCCTACAGGACTCAATTACTAGAATTGTCAACTCCTTCAACCTATTTTTTCCATCCACTATGAGCAGACCAACTCTGTTGCCCATCTGTGTGGCTTTCTGTAGCATTCTCTTCCACACCTGGGCTCCAGGATGTCGAGCTTTCCCAAAGGTGGAAAGGAGGGAGACAGTGCATGCATATGCAGAAAAAGATCAGTCCCAGAAGATGAACACAGATGACCAAGAAAACATCTCCTTTGCTCCAAAGTACATGCCACAGCAGATGTCCTCTGAAGCTCCAATGCTACTGTCTGCAGGACCTTCGGTGACACCATTACATAAAGTATTCTCTGTCAACAAAGAGAGTCAACTTCCAGGAGCTGAGCTTCTGCATCCTACCAGCCCTGGCATTTACTCTTCCAGTGAGCCAATGGTCTCAACCAGTGAACAAGGACATGGTTCCAGCCAGCTTGAAAGAATGTCTCTTGAGGACAGCCTTTCCAAGGCCATGTTTACTGTTGCTGTATCTTCACCTGCTTCTCTGAATCCTGACCAGGGGGGACCCTACAGTAATTTGAGTACCCAGCCTCTTGTAGAAGCAGTCACAGATGGAACACATAGTTTCCTGGAGTATGTAGATAACCAGTTGTTTGCAACTGAAAGTCAGGAAGTAGTTAACTTAGTAGTTAAATACCAAAGAACCTGAGAAAATCAGAGCAGATGCAGCCAGGATTATCACTGCCTTTCCTGGTGCTGATTCCACAAGAGACTCAGAGCCTGAGAGGGAGAGGCCCTCAGAGGTGACAGCTGACTATGTCCAGAGCACTACCACCAACTATTTGGTGACAGTCCCCAAGAATGTCCTGACTATTGAGCCAACAGCTAGCAGTATTCTGGGAGACCCTAAGGTCACAATGAGTGTCACCACACCTGGCCCAGTTTCTTCTGTCTTCAGTGAGGAGTGGGATGACACCAAATTTGAGAGCATAAGTCAGGGGAGGCCCCCAGAGCCAGGAGACAATGCAGAGACTCAAGTGAGAACAGAGCCCCCACATGGAACCCATGGGAGCTTTGAGGGGACTGAGGAGAGCACCACTTCCACAGAGGTTACAAAGGTGGCTCTGGGGTTCTCAGGAGGAGAAACAGCCTTGGGATCAGCCCTGGAAGCTGCACTGGGGGATGAGAGGCCAATACTCTTCACCCCTCAAATTTCCTTCCTTCCCACAAGACTGGCAGAAGACCCTGAATTTTCCACTATGTAGCTGTTCTCAAGTGCAGGAGCCTTCACAGCATCCACCCAGGGGGACAGGACCCAGCTCTCCTCTGGGACTGCAGTTTCTACCTCTCAGTATGAGAGTCTGTGTCACAGCAGGAAGCAGGAAATGTGTTAAAAGTTATGAGAAGAGTGTAAAGAATTAAAACAACAGTAAAACATAAACAAAGTCGATTAATTTGGAAAGTGTCAGTTTGGATCTTTTAAAAAAATAGTTATATTTGAAATTTTGGGGATGGAATCTTAAAAGGATTTCTTGAATTTACTATATCCCTGCCTTTTCTCCTAACTGCTAGGAATGCAGATGTGTGTCACCATGCCTGGCTGGTTTTATTATTTTTAATTTGCTTTGGTTTTGAGACAGGATCTCAGTGTGTGTTCCTATTTGCCTTGAACTTACCAAGTTGTCCTGTTGACCTCAAACATGACTCTCCTCCTTCATTTACCTCCTGATTGGTAGGGTTACAGATGTGTGCCACCATATTTGTCTTTTGTCTTATTTTATTTATTTATTTATTTATTTATTTATTTATTCATTCATTCATTTTATATCCTGATCACATTCCTCTTCCCTTTCCAGTCCCACCCTCATACACCTTTTATTCCATTTCCCCCTACCCTTCTCCTCAGACAAGGGGAGACCCCACACCCTGGGTACCAACCTACCCTGCCATATCAAGTTATGATAGGCTTAAGCATATCTTCTTCCATTGAGACCAGGCAATGCAGCTCAGCTAAAGTAAAGGGATCCAAATGCAAGCAACAAACTCAGAGACAGTCCCTGGTCCAATTGTTAGGGGACTCACATGAAATCCAAGCAACATATCTGCTACAAATATGTAGGGGTCCTAGGTCCAGACCATTCATGCTCTTTGGTTGGTCGTTCATTCTCTATGAAGCCCTATTGGCCCAGGTTAGTTTTCTCTGTATGCCTTCTTGTGATGTACTTGACACCTCAAGCTCCTTCAACCCTTCCCTTGACTCTTTCACAAGCTCCCTGAGTGTCTCCTAATGTTTGTCTGTGGATCTCTGCATCTTTTTCCATCAGTTGCTGGATGAAATCTCTCAGATGAAAGTCATGTTATGATCCTGTCCATATGGTTCTATTTTTTAATGGTGACTTAGAAATAGTTACTCAAGGTTTAATCAATGACATAAATATTAAAATAAATCATATATATATTCCATAAAAATTATATCCTGCACAGAAGTCAAGATCTTCAACTGGGGACAATTTGTACATACCCCATCTCTCCTTGGGACATTTAACAGTGTTTGCAGATGTTTTTACTTGTTTGGGTTGATACCAACTGCTGATGTCTCCTGGGTAGGTGCCAGAGATGCTTTAGAATTTTCTGTGGGACAGCATCCAGAAGCAATGGGCTCAGACAATTTATCAATAGCATTGAAACCACTGTAGTTGAATATTTTTCAATTGTTTTAATATGAAAATATATAAACACATTTGAAAATGTGAAAGAAACAGCTATATTTTTAAAATGGTTCAACAACAATATGTTACACTTATTTAGACATTGTTGCAAAACATGTGCACATCTTATCAAAAATAATTAGGTAGGTGTTTATCTTGTAGAATTAACCACTTGGGTTCTCCCACCTTACTTTCCTAAATTTAATCATCTAGAAATAATATATGGAAAAATATAAATTATCTACCTGCTTCATTTAGAATTTTCCACTTTTTCTTGTTCTTCACATCATTGAATATTAAGAGCTGGAGACACTGATTTTGCTGTTGATGGATTATATTTTTTCTTTCCTCGTGTAGTTGGATACATATTATCATCTGAAACAGAAGGCTCTGCATAAAGTGTATATGCTCACTTCAAATTGCTTCAGAATGCGTAAACCTTATGACCTGGTCCAGGTAAGCCTATTAATAAAAATGTTCTGACATTTTATAACATGGCTTATAAAGTTTTGTTGGTATGTAATTAAAAATGTTGTAATTTTCAGTATACAAATGATAAAGGGATATTAAATAATGTACACTCCTATCAACATTTTAGGTTTGTGAGACAGGATCTCGAACAGCTTAGACTAAGATGCTTTTTGAACTCCTGATTCTCTTACCACCACCTCTTGAGTACCCTGATTATAGTTGTGTATTCCCACACTCAGCTTCTAGTTTATTTTTTAAAGTTGAAATATCTGTAAAGTGAATATTTCCATAGATGCTTCCAGAAAATATTTTATAAGTTGTTTTTAAAACTTGGGATAGGCTCTTACTATATAGCCTGTCTAGCAGTTATCCACAGCTTTCATGTTTCTAAAACATAAAGGCATGTTGTACCAGGCTATGTCTGATACAATTAAATCCATATTGTTATGTTTTAGACTTATATGAGCTTCTTGCTAAAAGATAAAATGTGTAATAATAGGTTATTTTGATGATCAAATAGTCTGTCAGTAATGATTGCCTCATTTATCTACTGTTTTGTGAACAGGCTCATTGGTTAAGAGCCCAGACTGCTCTTGCAGAGGTCCTGAGTTTGCTTCTCAGCACCCACATCAGATGGTTCCAGGGAATCCAGCATCCTCTTCTGTCTCTTGTTTTTGGCAGATCTACTGAATACAATTACTGGGACAAGTCGTACAAATTTTGGACTGTCCAGTGATATCTCCTACAATGACTGTAGATAATCTCCCAATGTACCTAGTACTCTTTCTAAAGGAAGAACTGTTCAATCCATCAGCCCCGCAAATGCAACTGTCTCCTCTAGGCCTGGAACAGCTTGAGTATGAAGATATCCTTGTCTTTGACTTCATATTTCAAAACCAACAAAGAAGAGTTTAATTCACTGGGTAAACTAGCCTAGTAAAATGAGCTAGCATTGTCATATATATATATATATATATATATATATATATATATATATATGGATAAAATGTAAGAATAATACTTTGTGACATGTACAAGCTATATAAGCTTTAAGCTCCAGTGTCTGTGAGTAAAGCTGTATTGTAGTTGAGCTACATGTCTCATTTACATGTTGTAGACGGATATTTTGGGACCCTAGCTCAAAACTGAGAAGCTGTAAATTAAATACCAAATAGCAAGAAAATCCAAAGTGTTTATAATATTGAACTTTAAAAAACAAGTTTGTTGTTTATGATATTCAAATTTATGTACATGTACATATGTATGTATGTAGGTATGAGAGCCTCACTGCAGTTGAACATTAGACTCAACCTGGAGAGCTTTAAATGAATCCATATATATATGATATATAAGTTCCATACATAAACACACCCATTCATACGTAAATGTATTTTATGTGTGATTCTTAACTGCAGGTGAGCATTAGACTCATCCTGAAGAGGTTTTAATGAATCCCTCTGCCTAAAAGTGTCTCATAATGATTCCAATTAAATTTACACGGATGGGATATGGTTCTTACATTCAAAATGAGTGTAAGACATTTCATTCTGCAGGCTGGATGAGAATAGAAGGTTTGAATGGAGGAGCTCAGTTTTTCTATGAGATTTTTTGATGGAAGTCTAAATATGTGCTATGTTTTTATAGAGCCACTTTGTCAGTGACAGGTTATTCTCTTAGTAATATCTTTAAGTTCCTGTCCAGAGACAGACGGTTTTTATAAAACTTAATTAAGGCTGAGAAACTCATACCAAATTGTACTAAGAAATTGTCTATGGCCATGAAAAATGTAATTGAGATACAGCTGCACATCAATAAAAAATAAGAATGGAGATAGGGCCTACAGTCATGTGACTGCTTGAGTCAGTACTGTGAAAGGTACTAAGTGTCGTGTTAAGGATGTAAATGGTGGTGTGTAACTACAGAGACGCTAACCCAGAGCACAGGGGAGCTTGCAGGCAGCTAGTTATGTCCTAGGAAAGAGGACCAAAGATCTATTAGGATTCTTTGTTTTTCTCGACTGCAGAGAAGAGGTTTAGTTGGCTATGTAGGAGATTCTTTTTCTTCTTCAAAAGATTTATTTATATTTACACTTGTTGTGTGGACTTCATACTACCACTGGCTATTCCTGGTTATTAACTTGACTATATCTGGAATGAACTACAACCCATAATTGGAAGGCTAATCTGTGATTCAGATTTTGAGGCTAGGAGACACAAGTTTCTGACCTGGATCTTGGTATGGAGATCTTGAGGCATAGTGGCTATGAATCCCAGGAGACTAAGGCAAGTCCCATATCCAGGGGTGGTGGTACACACCTTTAATCCTGGCCACACCTTCTGGTGGAGACCTACATAAGGACATTGGAAGAAGATTCACTCTTTGACTGATTGCATTGACTTGAGCACATCTGTTGGATCTATTAGCCTTGTGGGACTGAACAACTACTAGATCCATTTCCTACCCATTCACAGCTAGCCATTGTTAAGGAGTTTAACTACAAACTGTGCTCTCACCTCCAACAGAATGGCGCCCGACCTGGAGCCTGAACACGAGAGACCAGCTGAGGAACGCTGTCTTGGGTAGAGCTCTATGGAAAATGGAACAAGAAGGAGAGTGTCCCGCACACTTGGTAAGCAGCAAACAATTTTTGATACTAGCGCTAGTTATGGTTATTTGAAGGCTGTGTTTGCAGGAAGTGTGTTTCGGGGGATGCAGTCTAGGTGAATGAGGTACTGACCCGGTGCCGATTTTGCCTAGGAGGTGACAACGAATTATAGGTCAGGAGAATTCTAAACAGGCATTGCCCGCAGTCTAAGAGCTGCTTCAGGCGGGAAGAGCAGGGTTAGAAGGAATTGGAAAACTAAGAAAGCAGGGCACTGAGGTGTTAAAATAGCTGCCTGCTACATCTCCAAAGAACGAGATGAAGAGTTACATCTTGAATATAAGAGAGAGAGAAAGGGTTTTAGAAAAACAGTTGTGCTCTCTCTGAGCTGTGTCAGCAAAAAGGAATGAAAAGGCTATTTCAGAGCTCATCTAGAAACAGAAGAGAATTCGGGAGAGGTCCGGAATTTCTCTTTATTTAGCTCTTAGATGTCCTTGTTTGTTGTCTGTCCTTGGCGCGACAATGTCCACGTGTGTCGATTGTTTGCTTTCTGTTTCATTGCCTAAATGTTTGTTCTATGTTTCATGTTCAAAACACAAAAATCGTTAAAACTGCTTGTTCCAACCCTTGGTCTAGTTTAACTTTGCTTTAAAGACAGTCTTAATGTGCACGGATAGGTTGCCTGTAGCTAAGAGTTGAGCTGAGCTGGAAAAGCCTTTTCAGAAATTGATTGTTTACATAAGCTGATCTTAAAGGGACCAGCAACAGTTTAGATTCTATAAGGAAGCTGAGAGTTTGTCTCAGAAAAATCTCTGTGACAAGGTGTCTTTATCTTGAAATTGCAGCTAGAAAGAACAAGAAATTTTGTTTGGTCTAAATATGTAAGATGCATAGCCACTTCATTGTTGTTTCTGATTGGTTTTAAAGGTATAAATATGTTCTACATGTCTAAGTTATAGATTATTGGCTTAAATTATTGAGTGTGATTAGAGATTTACAACTTTGGTAACAGAAAGTTGACATAAAACTAACTCAGGGTTAGTCATTCAGAAACCAGATGTATAAAAAATAAGATTTTAAAACAGTATCTCTTTAATGAGATATTAAAAGCTGCTTCATGCATTCATATATAAGAATTGGCAGCAAAACTTTGTAACATAAAGGTAATCTACTTGGTGTTGAGTTTAGAGAAAATAGATTGTTTACATTGCTTTTGCTTCTGTCTCTCAAAATTATGGTTATACTCTAATGTTACAAAAGAAATTTAAAACTTTAGTTAAACTGCCAGTATTCCATTGGCTACAGTTGGCAGTTCTAATCTCGAGTTTGGGATTTTTTGATTCGCCCATGTTTATAGAAAAGGAGACAGCAGGTAGAGTTAAATAAAAATATTTAAAACAAGTTGTGATATAGTACTGGCCTACTAGAAGGATAATCTTTGCACCAGGCCTCAGAAGAGATTAAGAACGTTTACATTTAAATTAAGACAATGGAGACTGGGCTTGGCAGAAGCTTGGGTGAGACATTCCTTTTGTCTTGGTCTTCACGACCAGCCCCTAGAAAGGTGTTTTCCAGAATTTGTTGATTGCCTTGCTTGTTCCTTGTGGGGGAGGTGTCAGCCTCAGGCCCAAAATTCACAACAGCTTATGGGCCAGGAGTTGTTATGTTAGAGGAATTAAAATTATGCTTTCTTCCCTCCATGGCATTGTAACTACCTGCTGACAAAAGAATTCCTCAACTTATTTTTGGTCCTTTCTTCCAAATTTGTTGAGAGTGATAGAAGACAAGATGGCTTTGGTTCCTCTGATGTGTATTATGTCTTATCAGTAACAAGAGACCTAATCTTAAGTTAATAATTGAAGGAAAAAGGGTTTTGAAAGATTGATAGATACTGGGGCTATTTAACAATTATTAGAGGAAAAGATTGCCTTCAGCTTGGCTTTTATCTGATACTCTCACTCAGCTAAAAGGAGTTGGTTATTCAATTAATCCAAAAACAAAGTTCAAATTTAAGATTTATGAAACTAACGGGGCATTACAGTCTGTCTTGCCTACTTTGGTTACCATTCTAATAAATACATATAGAATTATTATAGATTTAAAAGATTACTTTTATTGTTCCTTTACATCCTGGTAAAGGTGGTAAGGTTTAAATTCAATGAATTTACTAGTGATTTTTGAGAGCCCATGAAGCGATATCATTAAAAAGGTTGCCTCAAAGAATGATTAATAGTCTTATATAAGAATTTGTTGTTGCTTTAATACAAAAGTTAAGCATTTAAATCTCTCAGTGTATATTATTCATTTTGTTAGCCGATCTCTCTAAAAGAGTTTTTCTGTACGCCTTTGCTCTAATGCATTGAGCTTTAAAATTTTAGAGTGCTTATCTTTCCAGAAAAGATTCAAAGGCAATATCTTTTCAATATTTGGAAACTCAGTTATATCTTAAACAGATTGTGACACAGAAAATTCCAATAAGAATAGATAATTGGGGCTAGAGAGATGGTTCCGCCATTAAAGGCTAGACTCACAACTAAAAATATTAGAGTTCAATTCCCAGCAACCACATGGTGACTCACAACCATTTATAGTGGGATCTAGTGCCCTCTTCTGGCTTGCAGGCGTACATACAAAAAATGGTTTACTTTTAATGATTCTCAAAAGTTGTTAACAGATATTAATTGGCTAAAACCTCATCTTAAGTTTACCATAGGAGAACTTGAACCTCTGTTTGATATTCTCAAGGGGGATACAAATCCTAATTCCCCTCGACAGTTAACTGATGAGGGGTAGATAGCTTTGTAAAAGTATAGAGTAAGCTGTTAGTTATCAAAAGATAAATTATATAGACTATGATAAATTGTTGGCTGTTTACATTATTGCTACTCATGTGCTCACAACAGCCCTTTGACAAAAGAAATCATTTATGTGGATTCATCCTTCATCTATAAGTAAAGTTTGAACATCCTATTATGAAACTATTGCAGTGTTAATACAGGATTGTAAGATAGAATCCTGAAAGTATTTTGGATGAAATGTTAATTCCTTATTCCAAATAGAATTTAAGTTGATTATTGGAGAATAATGATATTTGGCCTATTATATGACAAAGTTTTTAGGCAAAATTGATAGTCATTATCTAAAAGACCAAGTTGTTAACAATTTTTCTCTATGCATGCTTTTATATTTCCTATAAATTTGCATACAGCCCATAAAAAAGATGTTTACTATATTTACAGATGCCTCATCTATTGAGAAGATAGTATAAGTAATTATATCACATGTTCATTTTCTTGAATTTTCCCCTGCTTCAGGACAAATAATTAAATTATGTGCTGTAGCCACTGTTTGAAATGCTAAAAGTCAAGCTTCCAGTTTGTATGCTCATAGCCAGTATATGACTCATGGTTTATAATTGCTTAAAATTGTTCTTTTCTTAGATATTGCTAATTCTCAAATTTTACAGTTATTTATAGAAATACAGCTTAATTTAAGAAACATATACTGTTTCTTAACTTTATAAGACATTCAAGAGCTCATATTGGATTGCCTGGACCCCAGGGCAATGCCAGAGCAGATTTCTAAAAAGTGTACAAGTTAAATAACAAAAACTTGTTCTCAGTGTCCTCAATTTTCATAATAGTGTTAAGCCTTGAGGACTTATACATGATCAATTATGACAAATAGATGTTACTCATTTTTGATTTTAGAAAATTAAAATATATACATGTGACTTGATACCCTTTTAGGCTTTTTAGTTGCAACTGCTTTAACAAGAAAAGCAAATAAAAATTATAATTAGTTATTGCCTACATTATTTTTTTATGCTTGGTGTTCCATATCAGATTATAGACAATGGAACTGACTATTGACAGTCAAACATTTGAGATGTTTTGGTGACAAGTTAATATTATCCTTATTACTGAGATTCCTTATCCTCAAGGACAAGGAATTGTGAAAGAGAGATTATAGAACGTTAAAATAATATCTTGATAGCTCTCTTGAATGTGGGAAGAACAACTATTGATGCTTCTTCCCTGGTTTTACAAGAAACTCTGAAAAATTAGCTTTTAAAAACTAAAAAGGGGGAGTTATATCCCCCAGGGTCACCAAAAGCACACCTTGCTTTTGTCTTATTTTAAATTTTCTGCAAACTGATGCTAAAGGTCAGTCTGCAGCAGATCACCACTGGCATCCAGTTACTTCCAGCTCATTTGCCAGGGTCATGTGGAGAGACCCCTTAACTAATACTTGGTGTGGTCCCAACCTTGTTTTATTTTGGGGCCGTGGCTCAGTATATATTTTTTCAGAAAAAGAGAACGGAGCCCAATGGCTCCCTGAAAGATTGGTCCGTCAAGTGGACCCAGATCTCGAGCCTAATAATTGTGATCCTGATGATGATGGCTCAAAATCCTTATCTGCCAGCTGATTTAACCTGGCATGTAGTCTCCATCTATACTTAAAGCCACTCACTATACATAATGGCCAGACTTTGTGTCTAAATCCCTGTCAAGCAGCAGTTGGATTAGACACTGGAACATTTCCACTTCCAACCTTATTTTCTACATCGCTTGGATAAATCATGTTGCTTTTAACCTTTTAAACCTTGTGTCTCAAGCAGATAGGTTGCCTTCACACAGGATCGCTGTCGGCAAGCTCAGCTTTCATCGTGGCAGTTATCCATCTCTATGAAAAATTGAAGCTAGTGCATGCCCACAGGTCCTTTGGTCTGAATGTGGTTTTGGTCTTATGGGAAAGAGTGTGCCATTGATGGCCGGTTAGTCAACGACGGGTAAGAGTGTCTTGAGCTCCTATAAACCTAAGACAGAGGCTTACATCAATATGCTATGTATGTTCCTCAATGACGGGTAATATAGGAGTAATATAGATGCCAACCTAAGACAGTCACGGTCGCCTGGCCACTCTGTACCCCTAGATGGGATGAAATTATACCCCATCCAGCTGCTGGCACTGCTCATATCTTATAAAACTAAAAAGGGGGAACTGTGCCCTTCCCCCAGCCTTGAGCAGGCCTAAGAGATGAGACCTTGTTTACCACAATAGACCAAACAATAGGACTCTGGAGGTATGGCCTGGGCATTTCCTGCCCTTGGCAGAGGCAGTGCTTGCTTTGGCCTTGGCGCCTTTCTGGCTGCCTGTAGCCTGGTACACGAGCTGAGAAGAATAGACTGCCTGCTGAGCTTGCTTTGAGACATCTCCAGCCCGCAATTACCTATGGATTCCTCTCACCTCCAACAACAAACTGTATATGAGCCACCATGTGGTTGCTGGGAATTGAACTCAGGACCTCTGGAAGAGTAGTCAGTGCTTTTAAACACTGAGTCATCTCTCCATTCCCTCATTTTACTTTTTCAAAGACAAGGTCTCACTCTGTAGCCCAGACTGCCCTGAAACACACTATATTGCATATTATACTATACTACTGTTTTATAATACATTACTGTAATCCATGCACACATTGGACTTGTGACAATCCTCCTGTGTCAGCCTGCAAATTTTGAGATTATAGGATGAGCCACCACTCTTGGATCATATTGCCTCTTGATGTTTAAATTCATATATTATCCTCCAGAAAAAGATCAGAAAAAGATGTGACTCACCTATTTAAATTTGGAAACATAAAATTTGTTCAGATTTTGGTAGGTGCTACCTGTATTTACTAGTGTCTCCTTCTGTAGCCAAACTGCCTCTTTGTACACTGACAAATGTATTTAATTTTCTACTCCAGAAAAATGTTTTCCATGGAAATATTTCCTACTAAAATGGTATGAAAAGTCTCATTTGCTTCAGTGTGTTAAATTACTGAGGCCACACATACTGATCCCCATCTCATACCCATACTCAAACACACCTGCACACACACACACACACACACACACATGCACAGTCTGTACATTACAAATGAACCTGCTTTTCTAGACAGAGACAGTCAGCTTATGATGTCTCGAGTGACCTCCTTACATCTTGCTCAGGAGCAGGGTCAGCTCGCCCAAGTATGTGCACAGAGGCCGGTCAGCGCCAGGTGCTGTGTAAAAGAATGAGTAAGTTCTTTTCTTTGCAATGATTATTGTGTTTACTCTCTCTTGCTGTTTGTGTGCTGTTTGTTAGTCTAGTGCTTGTTTAGACCTCAAATTGAGCATTTATAACAGTGTCAACGAGGTGACAGTTTCCAGTCACATACTTCCATAATTTGCTTTGTTTTCATGTACACCCCTGACAAAAATTCTCTTTTCAAGAAGTGAGGGCTCAAAAATATAACATATAAAATATATCTCCACAAAGTAATATGTATCATTCATTTTGAATAGGATGACTCCTTTTACAGTTCCTAGAGAAAATCCACCTTAGCAGTTTTTACAAAATCAGTAATCAGCGTATCCAATCTTTAGTTTACCTTTTTCACGGATGTGGAGTTTTATACACAGGTTTTACTCATCTACTTAAGGCAGCTATTCTTTACAGTAACTACATTGCTGAAATAAAATATGTTATACCAAGCAGCTCAAAATTCATTTAAGGCTAATGAAGCTTCTACATCTGAAGTAGGTTATTTGTCTTGCCTCTGACATTTTATTTTCTCATTAATGCAGTTTTGTTTATTTTTTAAGATTTATTTATTTATTTATTATGTATACTGCATTCTGCCTGAATACATGTCTGCAGGCCAGAAGATGGCACCAGATCTCATTATAGATGGTTGTGAGCCACAATGTGGTTGCTTGGAATTGAACTCAGGACCTCTGGAAGAACAGACAGTACTCTTAATCTCTGAGCCATCTCTCCAGCCCATTAGTGCAGCTTTAAAATATATAATTTTTAAGTAGCGTTAAGGCTAGTTCTCAGAAAATTTTAAATTATATTTGCTATTAGACATTTAGTGGGAATTTTGAAATTTAACATTTTTAATAAAATGGTATAGATAAATATGGGAGCTTCAAAACTATGTTTATTTGGTATTTAGAAGAGAGAAATAAACTAAACAGAAAATTTTAAAGAGGCAGTATTGAATAAAGAATATCACTTGAGTTTTATACTTTGAAGTAGGTTTTAGCCTGTGTGTGTGTGTGTGTGTGTGTGTGTATCTATGCTGTGTTTGGCATGCATGTGTCATGGTGCCATGTAACTTTAGGAATTATTTTTGGCTTCCATTGTGTGGGACCGGGTAACTGAACTCAGTTTTTCGGGCTTGGTTGGCAGCAGATACTTTTACTCACTGAGTCATCTCACAGGATTACGAGGTTTTATCTAATTTTAAAAGATACCTCAAATAGCAGATGTTCTTATGACTATTTGATATTTCAGAAGTTGAAAATGGAATTCAAATAATAAAACAAACCTCTAATTCAACTTGCTGTGTTTTCTTCAAGGGAATGTAATATTAAAAACATTAAAAGGTATCGTATTTTTACTTCAGGTTTTGACAGGAAACTTGGTAGGTTTTACCATAGCAAGGGTTAGGTATCACACCAGTAGAAACTCATCTGATTTGGATTGTCTTTTATTTTTTATATAATACTTATCCAAAGTTGGTTTAATAATTAATTCCAAAACTTTTAATAATAACTAATTATGCCATCAAGGTATAAGCCTTGGAGACCACCCCCTATCCCCTCAACCCCATTGCCTTGTTCCCTTATTTTACTTTGGCATATTTTTAAAGATGAGAAAAGTAAGATATGAGTTTCAGGTGGGCTGTACCAAGGTTAGGAAACTTGAATCCTCTGGACCTCCAAATTCATATTAACAACATAGCTCTAGTCATTTTGTAAACAACATGTATTTAAGTTTTAACACAATTTGTCATTGCATGAAACAACTCAGGAGTAGGGAGTGGAGGGATTCTGACTGCTTAAGTTGTACTAACATTGATCATATATATATATATATATATATATATATATATATATATATATATATGTATAGTGTGTGTGTGTGTGTATGTGTGTGTGTGTGTGTGTCTGTGTTCATGTGGATATTTGTATGTACATGAGTATGTGTGAGAAAGCCTGAGATGAATGTTATATGTCTTGTTTAAATGATCTCCATGTCATTTTTTGAGGCAGCATCTCTCCATGAACCTGGAGTTTGTTAATTAGGCTATATTGGCTGGCCCATAAGCTCCAGGTATCCACTGGCTGTGCCCCTGCACTTAAAGATATGTGGAACAATGCTCAGAGTTAATATGGGTGTTGGAGATCAAACTCAGGTATTTCTCTTGTGCTCTGGGCACTTAACTGACTGATGTATTTCCCTAGCTCCTCTCTCCACAACTTCTTTTTTACATTGGTTCTTTCTTATTTACCATTCTATTTTATTAATTAAAAATTAACTTTATAAGTCGGGATACAAAGTAACAGGTTCCATTATAGCATTTTGTAACTATGTGCCATTATACTTTATTCTTTCACCCATGACCCTACACACTATGTTTTTGTTGGAGAAAATTTTGAGGCTAGATTATCTAGAACACGATTTAACATTTTAGACCTTTTCTTTGATTTAACATTTTAGACTTTTTCTTTGAGACAGTGTATTATTCACCCTAGTCTGGTATAAAATTCGCTATATAGCTGAGGATGTCCTTGAACTTCTAATACCTCTGCAGGTGCTGGAGTTACAGGTATGTGCTTCCATGCAAGAGTTTATGTGTTGCTGGATATCAAACACAGAATATTAGAGATGCAACATAAGTACTTTTTAATTGAGATTTTGATCTCCAAGCCAAGCTATAACTCAAAACCTTAGAATTTTTTGAATGATCTTTATGTATTGTACTATTATGTGCTGAAGAGACAATCAGATTTGGGAAATAATGGACCAGTTACCTTTACTAGTACAAACTCATACGAAAATAATTTAGTCTCAAAAGGATGGTCAACTACAAATTTACAAGTCATCTGAGTGTACTTGAATATGGCTTCAGTTCCAGTACTAGGGCAGCAGAAGAAGGCAGATCTCTGAGTTCCACACAAGCATTAACTACATATGGGTTCTTGACCAGCCAGGGATACATAGTGGGGCTCTGTCAATCAATCATCAATCAATCAATCAATCAATAAAACAAGCAAGAAAGGAAGGAAGCAAGAAATAGGAAAAATCAAAATACTTAATTAGATGGTCTTATACAGGCAGACTTTTTGAAGGCTCCTGATACAGAATAAAAACAGCTTAGCCTTGCCTAGGGCAGTATATTCTGTCTTCTCTGCCACTGGTGACACCAGAGAACAGAGTTGCTCTTTTTGCATCTCATGCCTTACTTGCCTCTTCAACACTTATGGGTCCTATTTTGAGAACTCTTTCCTTATTTTTCAATTTATAATGTCTTGTAGGAGGTTCTAGTGTCAACGTTTGTGTAACATAAATAGATTCATTTGATTTTGAAAAGTCTTTCTGGAAACACAAATATCTTAGTGTCAAATCTCCATCTTGATTTAATTTTATTTATTCAAGTAAAGTGACGAGACTTAATGTTTTTCAGAATTGGAAATGCTCACCTGTATTTTCATATTCAATCATCTTGAGTTAGAGAACTGAAAACATCTCCTTTCATGGGAATGCAGTTCTTTGAAAATCCAGCAGACAATTTTCCTTTGGAGAAAGGCAAAAGGCAGTGGAATGAGTCCAGAAACAATCAGCCACAGTTAATAAAAACATTAATATGGTACATTACACTCCCAGAAAACACTACAAACTAATTTCCCTGTAATCAGAATCCACTTACAGTAACCAGTTAGGGAATTATTAATGCAGGAAAACATTTAAGTAGGCTCTTCTGGCAATTAAACAAGAAGAAATATTAGAAGAACTGGAAAAAATGCTCTCAAAGAAAGAAACAAAGTCTTAATTCAGCAGCATTTATTTTACTAAAGATCAGCTTGTAGGGTAAGTGGGGAAGTGTCTGTCAGGAAAGGCTGTACCTGCAGCTCTAAGGTCTCCATGGCTCATGAACTTACTTCTTACCGACTTCATTGTTCATCCTTACCTTCCACTGTCCCTTACTTTTCATCTTACTTCAGCAACTTCACTGGATCTTCCACATTTAGCCATGAGGTGGGAAAAAGAGGAATTCTGGAAGGAGGCCCAGAGCCTTGTGATGATGGGAACAGTGACCTGACTCTACTGGATTTCACAGGCACAGGCAGTGGAGTGGTAAGTGTGGCTCACAGGAAGTAAAACCGGCTTGGAGAGCTTGTAGTGTTGTCTGGGTCTGAGGTCTGCCCAATTCCTCAAAGAAGCCACTCTAAGAAATGGGAAAAGCAGGAGTGATGAACAAAGCAAGTGGTTTCTGTCAGGAAAGTCACCTGGATGCTCCTGCTGACGAGCCCTGAGGTGAACTTGTTAGTTTTTCAAAAAGCTTATATTTTTATTTTTTTATTGTGTGTATGCATGTTTGCATGCACCTAATTGGTGAATGACAGACATTGAAAGCCTCTGTCTCAAACAAATAGTCAATGTGAATGGTACCTAAAGGATGGTATCTAAGGTTGTCCTATGACTGACCTGAACGTGTATGCATACATATATGCACATGCATGTCCTGTACCTCACGTTTACCTATGCACACACATTAATATATGAAAATTATAGATGAATTCCATTAATAGGCTATCTTTGTCTAAGAAATATGATAAAAACCAATGAAAGCACACTGAAAGATTACTTTATGAGACTTGAAATAAAGGATATCTGCTAGTACTGGTTGCACATTGTCAACCACATGCATTCAGAGTCTAACCACACAAAGACCCCTTTATATCTCTGCTAAGGAAGCTGCTTGCTGTATTTATCAACACACCACTCCTTTCTCCATGCTTTGTCCCCGTAGGGAAGAAGCCTGCTGCCATGCTGCTAGGGAACTGCATGGAAGCTTGGTATTCATTCCTCTTCCATGCAGGTCTTCATCTCCAGGCTTCCTCTGATAAGTCTGAAATGTATAGAACTGTGCAAATGGCAGGATTTCAAAACACAGGTGACCCATGGGTTGCAGATCCCTCACCTTGGGCCCAGGCCAGTGTCCTGGAGACCTGGGTTCTAGCCTAGCATGAGGTTGTTAATACATTCCTCTCAGTCACTTCATCTAAAGTAAAGTTTGAATCACAATGAAATCCAGGTCCTCCATGTTTGTAAACCTACACGGAGTTTCTTGGAATTCAAATGCTCTTAAATATGTACTTGCTGATGTATGAAGAGATGGATAGATACAATAATCTTTCTAGTTGGATTTGAGATGAGAGAGTACTTCCTGAAATTTTCATTATCCTTTAACATCTACCATGCCTCTAGCACACTTGTCCCCATAACAACCCCAACTTTGGGTTATATGTTGTAATTAGTGAACCCTTTTTACTGCCTGGGAAGGTGGGGCTTATGGTCATTTGTAACTTGTTCCATATACATAACTGATAAGTAGGGACCCTAGATCTGGACCATCCATGTTGTTTTCTCCATGTTTTAAAGACAAGCTTTCTCTATGTAACACTGAATATACTGTAACTCACTATGAAGACCCAGTTGGCCCTCAACTCATAGAAATCTGTCTGCCTCTAACTCCCACCATGTGCTGGCATTTAAAATTGTGCACCTCCACACACTGAAAGCCATTACTTTTAAACACTAAAAATTTAAATTGTGTATGTGTGTGTATGTATGTCATTCTGGTCTGATTCTCTTTCTATTATGTAGGTCTCAGGGACCAAACTCAGGTCACCAGGCTTGGTTTTAAGTGTCTATGGCTGAGCTATCACTCACTTGTTTCCCCCTTATTTATTCTAATTCTCTCTCTCTCTCTCTCTCTGTCTCTCTCTCTCTGTCTCTCTCTCTCTCTCTCTGTCTCTCTCTCTCTCTCTCTCTCTCTCTCTCTCTCTCTCTCTCATTAAGCAAAGACCTGAGAGAAAGTAACAGTGGAGTCCCTTTGTCCCTTTTAGGATAATAACTGCTTTAAAATTCAAAGGCAGTGCATGTGAATGTTCACACCACATGGGGTTAGTGTTTGACACCAATCACAACCAATACCTTCTCTATGGTTTTTACACCTTTATTTTTGTAGTGTTGGGGACCTGAGCCAGAATCTTGCACATGCTGTGTAAGCTCTGTACTACTGGACCAGCTCCCTCATCTCAGCACCTGAGCATCTGACCTGGTCATGAGGCACCAGGAAATGAAGTGTGTGCTATTCTAAGTTTCAGACTCTTTATATTTAGGTTACAGCTGCCAATTTTTGTGGGATAAATTCCCAAAGAAGAAGAAATATCACCAAGTCAAATATAAACATACATGTGTTATTTAGACAAGAGAACTGAATGAATGACATTTTCTCTTGTGAGTCATCTGTGATGATCACCTCTCATCCTTATTTGCCAGGCTCCCAGGAGGGGTGCTGCAGTCAGTAACTGCTATTCAGAATCGTGAGCCCAATTCTCTCTGGGCCTGTTAATGAAATCAACACAAAGATGTTCTCTCTTTAAAGTGCAGATAACTATAAAAATTGTTATACATAATGACACATGGCATCCGGGTCTTGTCTGAGGCATCATCTACAGTCAACATGTGCAAAGATGGCATTTTCTCAAATTTTGCAGTAGATGGTGCTGTTGTCAACTAAAACACCAGGAAATTGCTGACCTAAAGGATCTGTGATGGATATTTTCTTGATTATCAACTTGAGTACATCTGTAATTAACTAAACCTAAGTGCCTGGGTGTCTCAGATCCTCTAGGATTTATCTCACTCAAGGAAATACTCTCTTCACCTTCAGCAGAAGATGGATTCCTATCTCCAACCCCCACCAATACTGCCCTTTCTGCCTTTGAGGAAATTAATCCTTCCTTGTCTGCTAACCAGCACTGACTTTTTCCTTAAGGAGATGTTAAGCAAGACAACACTGATATTCCTTAGGTCCACCAACTCTAGACCAGTGGTTCCCAACCTTTCAAATGCTGCCCGCCATTTAATACACTTCCTCATGTTGTGGTAATCCCAACTATGAAATTGTTTCTGTTGCTACTTCATAACTGTAATTTTGCTACTGTTATGAATCATAATGTAACTATCTGTGTTTTCTAATGGTATTGGACAACCTCTGTGAAAGGGTCTTTTGACCCCCAAAGGGGTTATGATCCATAGGTTGAGAACCACTGTTTTAGACTTATAACCAGATTTAAGTCTAAACAGCCTCCTAGAGATGAGATAGGAAGTATAGTTCATACAGAGGTATGCTACACTACTAAAGATCATAATGAATTTGCTAATTCATTCAAGCAGAAGTTTGGGAAATATAAGTGAAATTTTAAGGGTGAGGTATAGTGACAGAAGGAATATAAAACTGATCAAACTGAGTTTATTAATATGGGCATACTGAATGGAGATTCTAGGTTTAATAAGGAAGCTTGTACAATTTAAGAAAAAAAACTGTCAAAGTTTCATTTGAATGGTTGTTAAAGCATTTGTCAAAAGATGGTCTACTGAAAAGGAATTGATGATGCCTAATATATCTTGTCTTAATGTGATGAAGGAATTTTATGACTCAGGGGAATTGCAATATTACAGTAGCTACACAATGTAAAACCTAATCTTCTATAATGGGAAGGCCCTGGAAACATGCTCTTCACTACGCGTACAGGACAAAAATGGTGGGAGGGGTACCAGCACATTTGAAGAGCTTTGTTGTTGCCCTTTTGTTTGTGCAATATCTAAAGGTTTGAGACCTGGGTTGATGATCAGTTGGATGAATTAAATGCAATGGGTTTAATTGGGCCACAGATTAGCAGGGGGCAGGTGGCAGCACCAAATCAGTAAAGTCAAGGTTATAATAGTTATCTTAATGCATAGCATAAGCAAAGTAGTGTTGATAATGGATAGCACAGACAAACTGATTTTTATGGTGGCATGTGTACTGTTGCTATTGGCTAACAAATCATGTTGTTTCCAGGAATGAAATAGATAATAAACCTACTACTATCTTTTTGTTTGATCTGCATAAGCAGAAATGTTTTCAAACAAATGAAAGAATTGCCACACTGGATACTGGTTCTGAATTGATGTTGATTCTGGGAGACTCCAAAACCAACCAAACAAACAAATAACCCTCCCCCAAACAAACAAACAACCCACTGAGGCTCTCCTGTTAAAGAGGGCTTTATGTAGGTCACATAATTAATGAAATTTTTACTAAGGTCTAAATTGCAGTAGGTCCAGTGGGTCTCTAAACTCATTTTGCAGTTATTTCTCTAGTTTCAGAACACAGTATTGGTTAGATATACTTAAAAACTGGCAGAATTCCCACACTGGTTCCCTGACCTGTGTAATAGGAACTGTTATGGTATGAAAGGCTAAACAGAAGCCTTGAGTTGCTTCTACCAGCACAGTGTGTCTAAAGCATTAGATTTGGAATTAATTAATTAATTCCAAGAACTAATACTTGGAAGAATTTCAGAAATTAGTGCCTTCATCAAGGATTGAAAGATACAGGGGTGGTGGTTCCCACTACACCTCCCTTTAACTCTCTTATCTCTCCAGTACAGAAGATTATTGAAATAGAAGAGAGAAAGAGTTAAGTATTGAAAATTGAAAAAAGCAGTGACTTCAATTGCAGCTGCTGTACTAGAAGTGGTGTCCTTCAGCAGATTGACGCGTTTTCTGATACATATTATGTAGCTATTAATCTAGCACCTGCATTTTTCTTGGTACCTGTCCATAGGACCACCATAAGTAATTCACTTTCAGTTGTCAACACCAACCTCACATCTTTACAGTTTTACCTAAAGGATATATTAACTCTCCTGCCCTGTTATATCAATACTTAGTTCAATAAGATCTTGATAATCTGTCTCTTCCAAAAAACTTCACATTGGTCCACTATATTGATGACAATATGCTGATTGGATCAACTGAGTTGGAGGTAACAATTGTTTTGAACTTGGTAACAAATATGCACATCAGAAGATGAGAAAAAAATTCAACCAAACTTCAAGGCCTTCTACTTCAGTGAAACTTTTAGGAAACCTAGGATTCTAGTATTGTGGAGCATGAATATAAATACCTTTTAACACAAAGGATATGATATTGCACCTGGCCCCTCCAAGAAATAAGCATAATATTTAGTAGTCTTATGTGGATTCTGGAGGCATCACGTTCCTTATTTGGGCTCATTTCCCTGGTCCATATGCCAAGTACTTCATGAAATAAACCACTAGCTTTTGTTGGGATCTGGAACAAGAGAAGGCTGTTCATCAGGTCCAGGCTGGTGTGCAGGCTGATTTGCCACTTTTGGACCATATGATCCATCAGATCTGATAGTGTTTGAGGTGTCAATGACAGGAATGCTGTTAGGCCCCTATAGTTAAATCACAGACGAGTTATTTGGAAGTTTGGAATAAGGCTTTAACATCTTCTGCAGACAACTATTTCCCATACGAGAGACCTCTGTTGATCTGCTATGTGGCCTTAGTGAAAACTGAACATTTGACAATGAACCACCAAGTTACCATGTGACCTCTTATCTGAACCACCATACCATAAAGTAGGACATGCATGGCAGAATCTATTATCAAATAGAAGTTGTATATACTTGATAGGGCCCAAGCAGATCCTAAAAGAATAAGTGAATTACATGAACAAACTGCCCAAATGTCTGTGGTTTCTAGTCCCATTACAATGCCAAGCATACACCTATGGTTATGGACTCTGATAAGTTGACTGAGGAAGACTATTGCTTGGCTTACTGATGCTTCTGCATGTTCTGTGGGCAGATGCAGGATTACAAATGCTTTCTTGAACAACACAAGATTATAACCTGTTTCTGGGATATCCCTGAAAGCACTGGTAAAGGGATACATTCACAATTGACAGAACTTTGGGGAGTACACATGGTGCAATATTTTGTTTGGAAGGGAAAATGGCAAGATGTGCAATTGTTCACTATTTCATGGGCTGTTACCAATGAATTCACTAGCTGTCCAGAGACTTGAGAAGAGAATAATTGAAAAATTGGTGTAAAACTCATCTAGGGAACAAGTATGGGAACATCTTTTCAAATGGTCAAAGGTTGGGAATATACTTGTGTCCCATGTATAAATGCTAAATGCTCATCAAAGGGTGAGTTCAACAGAGGAGGCCCTCAATGATTACCTGATAAGATGTCATGTTCTATGGACCATCAGTCTCTTTCCCCAGCCATCTCTGTTATTACATAGTGTGCAGACTGATCAGAGGAGCCATGATGGTGGAGGTGTGGATTATGTGTGGAATCAATGACATGATCATCTTCTATTCACCATGTCTGATTTGTCTACAGCTGCTGCTGAGTGCCAGATCTTTTAACAGCTGAAACCAACACTGAGCCCTAGATATGGCACCATTCTCTAGGATGATCAGCTAGTGACTTAATGGTAAGTCGAACATGTTGAACCATGTCCTCTGTGGAAAGAACCACACTTCCTCCTTACTGGAGTAGACTCTTATTCTGCTATGGATTTGACGTTGTTCACATGATGCTTCTGCCAAAACTACCATACATGGCTTTATTCACTATCCTGGTATTCCACACAATATCAAACAGATAGAGGTCTTTAAAGAGAAAACACATAAATCCATTAAAGACATATAGGAAAACACAATTAAACAGGTGAAGGATTTAACAAAATGATATAAGACATGAACGTGGAAATAGAAGCAGTAAAGAAAATACAAATTGAGGGAATCCCAGAGATGAAAAACCTAGGGAAAAGAACAGGAAAAACAGATACAAGAATCACTAAAATAATAGGAAATGGAAGACAAAATCTCATGTGTAGAAGACACAATAGAAAGTATGATACATCAATTAAAGAATGTTAAAGCTAAAACATTCCTGACAAAATGATCCAGAAAATCTGGGATACCATGTAAAGACCAAACCTAAGAATAATAGGAGTAAAAGAAGGTGAAGAGTCCCAGTTCCAGAAAATACTCTGAATAAACATATTAGAAGAAAACTTTCAAGTAATCTGACTAGAATATCTTGTAACCTCTAAAAAGCTAAAAGTGCCACCCTAGACTACTTTACCCAGAAAAACTCTCAACCACCATAGATGGAACAACAAGATATTTCAAGGCAAATTCAAAATCAAACAATATCTATCCACAAATCCAATCCAACAGAAAATACTAGAGGGAAAATGCCAACTCAAGAAGATAACTACATCCAAGAAAACAGAGGAAATAAGTAATTTCATACTAACAAAGAAAAAAAATCTACCAATATGATAGCTCAATTCTGAACATCTATGTCCCAAACACAAGGGCACCAACATTTGTAAAAGAAACATTGCTAAAGCTTAAATTGTACATACAACCCCACACATTAATAGTGGAAGTTTTCAACACCCTCATTCTCATCAACTGATAGGTCAGCCATACGAAAAATTAAAAGGAAGAATTATAAAACCAACAGACATTATGAATCAAATGGACCTAAGAGACAGCTATAGAATATTTGACCCAAACACAAAAGAGTATACCTTTTCAGCATTCCATGCATCCTTCTCTAAAAGTTACTAGTCAGTCACAAAGCAAGTCTCAACAGACACAAGAGAATTGAAATAAAACCTTGTATCTTATGAGACTACCATGCATTAAAGCTGGGATTCAACAACAAGAGTAACGCCAGAATGCCTACACACTCATGGAAATTGGACAACTCTCTACTCTATCATCTCTGGGTCAGAGAAGAAATAAAGAAAGAAATTAAAGAATTTATAGAATTCAATGAAAAAAAACAACATACTCAACTTTGTGGGACACAATGAAAGTAGTGCTAAGAGGAAAGTTCAGAGCAAAAAGTTCCTTCATAAAGAAATTAGAATGTTCTCATTTCAGCAAGTCAAAAGTACATCTGAAAGCTCTAGAAATAAAAAGAAGCAAACAAACCAAAGAGGTCTAGAAGGGAGGAAACAATGAAAACCAGGGATGAAATCAATCAGCTAGAGAGAAAGAAAATCATACAAAGAATCTAAAGAAACTAAGATCTGCTTCTTTGAGAAAATCAACAAGATAGACAAACCCTTGGCCAAACTAACCAAAAAAAAACCAGCGAGATAGTATCCAAATAAACAAATCTGTTATAAAAAGGGACACATAACAACTGATACTGAAGAAATTCAAAAAATCATTTGTTCTTACATCAAAAGCCTATACTTCACAAAATTGGAAAATTTTTAAGGAACTGTGCGATATTTCAGACAGATATCACTTACCATCTAAACTATTCAAATCACCATATAACTCCCAAAGAAACAGAAGCTGTCACTAAAAGTCTCCTCACCAGAAAAATCCCAGGACCAGAAGGTTTTAGTGCAGAATTCTATAAAGCTTTCAAAGAAGACCTAATACAAATACTCCACAAACTATTCCACAAAATAGAAACAGAAGGAACACTGCCATACTCATTTGGTGAGGCCACCATCACACTGATAACTAAACCATACAAAGACTCAACAAAGGAAGAGAATTTCAGACATTTCTCTTATGAGCATTGATGCAAAAATACTCACAAACCAAAGATAAGAACACAGCAAAACATCATCCATTAAGATCAAGTAGGGTTTATCCCAGAGATGCAGGGATGGTACAATAATGAAAAGCCATCAACATAATCCACAATATAAACAAAGAGAAAGAAAAAATTGCATGATTATCTCATTAGATGCTGAAAAAGCGTTTGATAAAATCCAACAACACTTCGTATTAAAAGTATTAGAGAAGTCAAGGATACAGGGCAAATACCTAAACATAATCAAAGCAATTTATAGTAAGGCAATAGCCAACATCAAACTAAATGGAGAGAAACTTAAAGGAAGGATTGTGGTTCCTGAAAAGGAATAGGAACTCAACAGGAAGACCAATAGAATCAACTAACCTGGACTGAATACTATTCATTGTGTAGATGTACAATATTTTCTTTATCCATTATTCAGTTGAGGGATATCTAGATTGTTTCCAGTTTCTGGTTCTTACAAATAAACATGCTATGAACATAGTTGGCTTAGTGTCTTTGTGGGATGTTGCAACATCTTTTGGGTGAATGCCCAGAAGTGGTATAGCTGGGTCTTGAGGTAGACCTATCTGAGTTTTCTGAGAAACTGCCAAATTGATTTCTAAAGAGGTTGTGCAAGTTTGCACTTCCACCAGCAATGCAAGAGTGTTTGCCTTGCTCCACATCCTCAGCAGCATGTGCTATCTTTTGAGGTTTGTTCTTACCCATTCTGATGGGTATAAAATGGAATCTCAGAGTTGTTTTGATTTGTATTTCCCGGATAACTTAGAACTATTAAGTTTTTTGAGGTCTCTGCAGGCTTACATAGGAAATAGGAAGCTCTTGCATTCAATTCCCAGAAGGCTCTTCAGAACGAAAAAGCAACCCCAGAGATAGTCAATAGAGTTCAGGGGACAGTGTGCAACTCACCTTGCAGGCTGTGTCTTGGGCGGACCTGACTGGGAAGGGATTGGTGGAGTAGGGTTCCAAGCTGGTTACTCTTGGGGACCCCAAATGTTTCCATGAAGAATAAGTATGCTTTTGTGATCCTTCAAGGCTCCTCCAGACCAAGGAGCAAGCTCAAAGTTTAAACAATGGGGGGCTGTGGGTAACTCATTTCTCCAGGCTGTGTTTTAAGCCAGCTGGGCTGGGAAAGGATTGGTGGGACAGGGTTCCAAGCTGGTTAGTTTTGAGACCTCAGAAGTTTTCCGTGGGGAAGCAGGATGCTCTTGGGGTACAGTAGTATCCAGTGAGCC
This sequence comes from Grammomys surdaster, assembly GCF_004785775.1. NCBI lineage: Eukaryota > Metazoa > Chordata > Mammalia > Rodentia > Muridae > Grammomys > Grammomys surdaster. The sequence goes on along the minus strand of NW_021621003.1, from coordinate 485,803 downwards.
CAGAGTTAAACAATGGGATTCCGGGGACCATATGCAGCTCACCTCTGTAAGCCTTTGTCTCAGTTTAGTTATTCTGAGACCTCCAGTTCATCTTACTTTTTCTTCCATTTGTTCATCTACACGTACAAGGAAGATACTCTAATAGCTTTGCTATAAGAAGAATTTGGGTGAGCTTGTTAGTCCTCCATGAACATTAATAAATAATTTTCTCCTATTTCAGTAAGATAAATGCCTTAAAATGTCTACTGCCTACAGTTTATTTAACATAAACTCAGTCAGTCACTGTGATATCTGTGTGTGGTAAAGTCCTACATGTGCTTGGAACCCAGAAACAATGCGTTCGCCCTGCTCTCAATTCTCACAAGGAGGAGTTAATATTCAACGAAGATTTGGAAACTATTGTGGTTTTCTGTGAGAATGTTTTTGGAATTCTAGCCTGCAATACAGGCAGGGTTCTCATAAAGGAGAAAAGTTCATCAGGAATTGAATTGAAAACTTTGAGAGAGGAGAGATAAATTTTCTAAAAAATTATTCAGTTTTTAAAATCATCTTATTTATTTGTTTTGTAACAATTATTTTATTTTATGCAAAGCTCTAACAGTTCGTTTGATTGATAATGGCCATTTTTGGCCATCTACGTTTATTTCATTATCCCTGAAACATGTCTACAAAATGGGTTTACTATGTGAATTCGGAGCATAAGGCAATTCTAGGTTGTCTATGTAGACCTAACTCCAATGACAGTGGTCTTTAGAAGAGACACCTGGAAGAGAAAGTGGGATCAGAATATTTAAAACTCAAGTCTAGAAGTGCTGACACTCACAGGAAGATGAAAGGATTCCTTCCACATTCTCCAAAAAGAACTTAGCCCTGATAGTAATGTATTTTACAGATTTCTGTTTTCCATAGAATTGGGAAAACAAATTCCTATTATTTTAAACCATTAAGTTATAGCAGAAATTATTTTTTTAGTATTATAAAATAATAAAATTAAATTTTATATATAACCGATACACAAATATATTTATGTAATATTAATTCTAAAAGTCTCCAAGTTTGTCATCTTTCAGTATTTATAAAAAGAAACTTGGACCAAGTAATTTAATACACTGCACTGACTGAGGGGTAAAGTAAGATCCTCCTATTAGTTTGCACTGAATTTTAAGCTTATACTTTGTAGCAGTATCACTTCTCACTCTCATACAACTTTATTTCTCTGTCATGACAAAACTTTCTTTCACAGAATGCTAACTTGGAAACCATCCTGAGGCAGGACCTAACTATGCTTCACTGTGTCTTATCAACTGTTGCTCTGAAGATAATTGAAATTATAGTAATAGCTAGAGAGAATAACAGTATAGTAATTTTCTAGTGAAAATCTCAGAAGCTGAACAAGTCATTCTCATCTCCAGTCAGAGTAAGCCTGTCTGCAATGGAGTCAGAAAAGCTTGTCAAATTATCTTAAAAAGGAGAGTCAGCGAGGTGAGATAGCTTACCAAAGTTTCTTTCATAGATGATATACTTTTCTATTCTTTCTTGATGTGCATTGGATGCCAATACTCCACTGAAGTCCTTTTCTTTAGCCTGACATAGATTTCTGTCCTGTAAGAGTCCCATGGGTTCAATTTTCCTACTCTGTGTTTGAATAGAACAGAGCATATAAATAATTTTCCTTGGGACTCTCATGGGAGTGTGTTGAGAATATTCTAATAGTTTCACATTCTACAATTCAGACTAGAGAAGAAAAGAAAACCTCATTTAAATAAGGTTGGCCTTAAAAATTACTGGTTTTGAAAAATAGTTTTGATCTGATGCCAAATACTTAGGATACATATTCTGCAATCTTGATTTTTACTCGACCACGATGCACAAATCAACTGGTTTAATTGGTGTTTTAGTTGTGAGTACAAAACAGATTATATCCTATTTTATGATATATAATTATCACAAGAAAATCTTGATATGGATAGGATGCCCTTATGCATATAAACGTGGTCAGGTTTGTTTCTATATTGTACATGATTAATAAATTTCTTGGAGGAAATTTTCAATTTTTAAATAATGTAATTAATGGTAGTTTTAAACATTTATTTTCTTTAATATCTTAGGTTTTGATATAGCTTTTAATATATTTGACATTAAGCTACCCCTACTTCAGTATACACATTTTATAACTTACATATATTTATATAGCCATTGAAAGGTTATCATGCTAAAGACAGGCTATGTGGCTATCCCACAACTCACTTGCACCTTGAAATCACTCTTTCTAATCCTTTATATGCTTATCCTTCCCAGTTGACTATTAACCTATACTTTTCACTAATTGTTAGGTTTCCAACTGTAGTTTTGTACAATGAAAATGCAATCATACGCATTCTATTTTCTGACCTAATTTCATCCAGCATACTTAGTTCCTTAATCATATGACTGAATTATTTTTATCGTTGACTAGTATTTCATTGTATATGTACCAATTCACCTCTTTATGGGAATCTGGGCTATTTTTAGTTTCTGAATATAGAAAATAAAGAAGGGGTTCTCAACAACTCAAGACTGTTGTTGGAATAATAGGTTGCTCTCCACAACTGACAGCAAGACCCCCTTTGCTGAAGGCAAGACTCACACAAAGCATTGAACATTGAAAGGTTGAACTGTGCCTACATAGGAGCTGTACTCTCATGTTCTAGCGTCTATGACACAAAAAGGTACTCTGCAGATTGACAAAAGAGAAACACAAACACAAAACAGCCATAAAATCTATGATCCACAACCTGTCCTGCCTGTAAAATAGCAAAATATACTAGGACAACAGCGGCACAAATCTTGTGAGAGTAATCAATCCATGTCTAATTTGATGTAAAGCCTACTACTCCATGAGCTGGAAATTCATTCTGACACTGTTTGGGTGACCAATAACCAGAGACCAGATAGCCCAGAAATCTATAGTAAAGCCAAATACTATTCACTGATCTTAAAACATTTGATTGAAAGGATTCCTAACAACATTCTGTATACTCATAGATCAGTGCTTCATTCAACCATCATCAGAGAAGCCTCCTCATGCAGCAGATGGGACAAATACAGAGGCCCACAGACATATCACACACATACACACACACACACACACACACACACACACACACACACACACACACAGAGAGAGAGAGAGAGAGAAAGAGAGAGAGAGAGAGAGAGAGAGAATGCTAGTCCTCAATGAATATTAATAAATATTTTCTTCCTTCAATTTCAGTAAGATGCCTTAGAATGTCTACTACCTACTGTTTCTTTAACATAAACACAATCAGTCACCCACTGGGATATATATGTGTGAAAAAGTCCTACATGTACTTGGTTTCCAGAAACAAATAAACCAACTAAAATTCAACTATGGAGCTGAATGTAAAGTTCTCAAAAATACAAAACATCCTTAAACATTACAGAAGTACAGAATAAAACTACTTTAAGGGTTTGTCTCATTCCAGTCAGAACAGCCATCCTAAGAAATATGAATGGCAATAAATGCTAACACAGATGTGGGCGGGTGTGGGGAATTCTTACTCACTGTTGCTGGGAAGACAGCCCCTTTGAAAATAACTTTGAACGTTTCTTAAAAATAGAAGAAGATCTGCCATGTGACAGAAATATATAATTTTTGTAAAGAAAATCTACTATAGAAATAATAGCACATTCATGCCTATTGCTGATTTATTTATAATAATTAGAGAATAGAATGAATTTAGATGGACATTGACAAGCAAATGGATACGATAAAAGTGGTTCATGTACCCAATAGAATATCACTCATATACAAAGAAAATAAGATGATGAAATTAGCAGGAAAAGGGAGAACATGGGAAAATTCACTGAGTGAGATAACTCCGGCATAGAAAAATGAACATTCATGTTCTCTCTTATATGTGTATTCTAGTTTTGGATATTGTGCTTTGTGTGTTTAACTTGGAGTATTTGTGGAAACCAATGCACTTGAAAGGGAATATCCTTTCAAGTGATACATACAGGGAGTGAGGAAAGCAGAATACATATAATAAAGGTAAAGAGTAATAAGTGCTTAAAAAGAAGGGGATAAGTGATGTAAATGAGGGGCAGAAGGGAAAGGACAACCAAAATGAGCAATGTATAAAACTCTATACAAAGACCTACTACTTAACAATCAAACTGAAAATGTAATTGGAGTGGTCATTAGAGTGTGATATAAAAGACGAGGGTGAGGATGCTGGGGGTTTAAATTATAAGCATGGATGTGGAAGGGGTTTAGGAGACACAAAAAGCAGGGAGGATTGTAAGCAAAACTAAAGATGTATTTAAAAGCCTTATGGAAATTCACTAGCTCATGAGTTGATCACAATAGAAACAATGAGGAGATATCCTCCATGCATGGATAATTCAAATCTCATGGTCTCTTTTTCAGAGTTCATGTTTTAAAATATCAGTTCAAGTTACTTCCCTACAAACTGTTAACCAGAGAGTTAACAGCGGTCCCAAGCCCATTGTAGTAGATAGCTCATAAGTAATAAGACCCCATTGGTGAAAACACTACATTGGTTATAGAACCTAGATAAGTCAACCTTGAACTGACTATGCTTTACAATATCAGAGGGTATTCTGGCTAATGCAAATATATATATATATATATATATATATATATATATATATATATATATA
>NW_021621003.1:466814-481107 GCF_004785775.1 Grammomys surdaster | reverse complement strand
ATATATATATATATATATATATATATATATATATATATATATATATATCAGTGTTCTTAGTACTAGAGTCACACCAAAATTGTAGAAACAGACAGAAATAATGTAAAAGCAAGAAATTGTAGGGCATTGCTGTAAAATGTTGCCCTTTGGACAATGACATGGACCTTCTATGATATACTGACCTGTTAGGTAATATGTGGCCACTGGCACACTAGTGGCATCACTGTTATGGAAAGTACCAATCACTTTTTGCCCAAATTTGAGACCATATCTATTGGAGGGAATTCATAGTTTGGCTTATATCACTAGTCAAAAGCTTATGATTGGGCCAGTTGTAGGTTCTTTGGGGAATTGTTATTTTTTATGAATGGCTATTTTCTCAACAGTCTTTAAAATATTCATGTTTATATCTCTGGATCTATGCTATGCTAACTGTGAGTGCTCACCTCGAAATGGGATTATTGTGGAAAAGGGGGCAGAACAAATATGAGAACAGGATTGAAGAGCGTGCTGCAAAATGTGGTCTTCAGACTATGCTATGACTGTTGCATTTATGAACCCTGAGGATATTAGATTACCTACATGCCTTAATCACTCATCTACTGTTATAAAGAGACACTATCACCAAGGCAACTTATACAAAATATAGTATTGAATTGGGGGCTTGCTTATAGCTTCAAAGGGTTAGCTTATCGTCATCATGGGAGGGAGTATGGCAGCAAGTATGCAGTCATGGTGGTTGTGACGTAGCTGAAGACTATATCCTGATCCATGGGCAGCATGCCAGGGGGTGCAGAGAGAGACCCAGAAAATCAAACATGATATGTATTCACTTATAAATGAATATTAGTTGTTAAATAAGGATAATCACATTATAGTCCATAGATGCAGAGAAGTTGGATAAAGAGGAGAGGTCCAGGAGGACATGGATCTCCCTGAGAAGGAAAAATAAGAGATTTTGTGGTTGTATTGGGCTCAGGTGGGGATGGGAACAGGGGGCCCCAGGTCAGAGAAGCGGGGGTAGAGGGATAGAGTATGTAGAGAGACAATTGGAATAGGTGAAAGGGACAATGTTGGAGATATATTGAACTGGAAACTTTCTGAGAATGGTTGATATGGATCCTGAATTGTCCATTTTCTGAAACCATGCAAGGCTCCCAGTGGTTTAGATGGGGACATCAATCCAGCCAGAAAACCTACAGCTCATAACCTGTCCTACCTGTGTTATACTCTGGGACAATGTTGGCTCAGAGACTGTGAGCATGGCAAAGCAATGACTAGTCTAACTTGAGACCCAAGCCACAATTGGGAGCCCATGCCCAACACTGCATGGATGCCCTAGGTCTGGAAGCTGGGTGGCACAGAGACCTAGGATAGATCCAAAATATCTAAATGGGTGGTCTTGTTTAAGATGATTTTTTTCTAGTTCCACCCATTTGCCTACAAGTTTCATGATGCCATTTTTTTTTAATGCTACAGTAATACTCTATTGCATAAATGTACCACATTCTTTTTATCCATTCTTTAGTTTAAGGAAATCTAGGTTGTTTCCAGTTTCTGGCTACTATGAAAAAAGCTTCTACAAGCATAGTGAAGCAAGTGTCCTTGTAGTAGAATTTATATGCACAAGAGTGGTACTGCTGGATCTTGAAGTAGATGAGTCCCAATTTTTTGTTGTCTCTTATTTTGTGCAGTCAGCAAACCATATACTGACTTAACAACTTCCTCATAGAAGTTTTCACTTCCTGTTTGCCATATGTATAGGCCACAAGATCCATCAAAGGAAATATGAATCCTTTTAATTAATTAATCCAAGGTTATGCTCCAAAAACTCAAATGCAAACTGTAACAGTGAGTTTTTGAGGCTATAGGGCAAATGCAATTTAGGAACCACAATGTGGCTCATTTGCTTTTTGCCACCTGTAAAATGTCTTTCATTTTATTAAAAGGTACAATTGTTGGTTTTTCTCAGTTATTTAATCCTACGCATTCTAGTAGAGAAGTGACCTTCTCATCATGTATGCAGTAACAATGTGAATATGTAACTATTGTTTTCTTTATCTTCAGTTAAATACTTGCTAAATGATTGAAGACTTTTCAAAGAAAAATAGAAATTGAAAACTTGTACATAAGTCACAAATTCATGAGCTCATGTGAATTTCTCTAGAAAACACATTCCCTGGTGATATTTCCTAATGCGGCAGCATGATATTATAGGAAGGGGTGCTTAGCAGGCCCATGCTGAGACACTCCCCCCCCACTCTAAAAAGTACCAGCCATAGGATAGACTAGTATAAAATGAAGTTTATTTGGGGCATGTGAAAGGAGGGTGAGAAGAGAGTAGAGGGAGAGAAAGGAAGGGGACAGAGGACAGAAAGAGAGAGGAGAGAGAAAGAAGGGAAGAACCCAGCCTGGAATACATGAAGAGAGAGGGAGAGGAGAGAGAGAGAGATGTAAGAGAGAGGGGGGATAGGGAGGAGAAGAAGGAGACAGCCAGGCAGGCAGGGAGGCCAGAGAAAGAGAGAGAAAGAGAAGCCAAACAGTCCTTTTATAGTAGCCACGCTGTTGCTAGGTAACTGTTGAGTGGAGCCTGGAAAAATGCTAACACCTGGGAAACTTTACCTGAAGTGACTGAATCACTAAATCAATCAGCTTGAGATAATAGGTTTGATGAAATATAAATTTGCTTCTTTTAGCTAATACACCTGAAGATTTATAATAAATATAATAGTTAAATGTTTGTCCAAGTAAAATCAGTATCCAAACCCAAAATATAGCATATTTACTCTTAGCAAGGTTTACAAGAAAAGACATAGAAAATCAGTTATTATTTTTAATATACGGGAATAAATCCTTTTACAGTGAAGCAGAAGGAAAAATATAAAACCTTTTGATTAAAATTATGGATTGTAGTTCTTTCTTTTCTTCTTTTATTTTTGTGATTTCTTTGGGATCTTTGTCTGGTTGTTTCTAAGGAAGGAGAAAAAGCAAGGACATAGAGTTGGCTGGGTGGGGTGGTCTGTTGGATACCATGATTAGAATACTGTATGGCAAATATTTCTACTAAAAAGAAAGATAGGGGAGGGTGCAGATAAATGAATATAAATGAAGTCCAAGGATGTTTATATGTAAAAATATTCATGTAAAAACTGTTATTTTGTTTACTAAATTAAATGTATGTAGAAATTGATGAGAAAGAAAAACAGTCATAAATAGATGAATGAATTTTTGGAGTCAACGAATCTAAAAATTTATAATTTCAGGTTTTATGAATAACTTCAGAAAGATTCACCAACATTAATCCAGCATAGAATGGGCTAGTGAGATGGCTCAATGGCTAAAATCATTTGCTGCTAAACCTCACCACTTGAGATGGATCCCAAAGACCCACCTGGTAGAACTCTAGATAGTTGTTCTCTGACCTCATACACACACAAAAATAATAAAATAAATAAACTAAATACAATATATTATAAACATTTTAAAGAAGAACGTCACAGATGATGACTATAACTCTGTGAATCAATAACATAGTTAAATAAGTAAATTTTGAAAATCTAATAATGACTTAAAGTGAATTTATCTGATGATTTATGGTTTGAGACAGAGTCTGACAATGTAGTACCACTGGCTTCAAACTAGCTGAGATTCTTCTGACTCAGCCATTCTCTCTCTCTCTCTCTCTCTCTCTCTCTCTCTCTCTCTCTGTCTGTCTTTCTCACTCTCTAGTGTTCCAAAATATTACAGGAATATTTCACAAGCATCATTTGAAAAGGCTCTTGTTTTGTGTTTAATCTCATTGGCAATTTCTCCATGACTTTGAACAATTATAACCTTCTTGACAAAGAACAAAGAATTGAGGTGTTAAATAAAGGATATGTTTTCATATGTATTTCTAAAGCCCAACAATACTGCGAATATATTTCTCATGCCACAGTCTTAGATATTTAAATTTTTATTTTGTTTCATTGTAGCCTTTGTAACACTAGAGATTAATCTAGGGTATTATGTATGTCAGGAAACCTGTCTACTAATTGAGCTGCATATCTGACTCTGGGATATTCAAAGCTGTTTTAACTGACATATAATATGATATAATATAATGTAATATAATATAATTGTACAGGGCACAAAAAGTACACACATACACACACACACACACATATTCTGTAGTTTAAATCAGAATAAACATATCTAAACTTTTATTTATTACTTTCACTTGGAATCACATTGAAGATCTTCCTCCTAGCTTTTAGAAATATATCGCATTTTAATTTATTGTTTTCTAATTGCATACTAGCACAAGGAAACTTTATTTTCATAGGTAATTGAAACTTAATACCTCTTACTCAAACTTCACCTTATGTCTATATCCCTGCTTTCCTAGATGTGGTTACGCCACTCTAGTCTCAGCTTCCACATCATAAAACTTTTCAGATTTCACATGTTACTTAGATCATGCCTTGTGTGTCTGTGTTAGTCTGTGTTATCTTTCTTAACAATGACTTCAGTCCTACTGATGCTGGAACAAATGATATATTGTATTATTTGTAAGAGTAAATTTATGAATATATGTACATAAACACACACACACACACACACATATATATACATATATATATATGTATATATATATATACATATATATATATATATATATCACATTTTCTTCTACCACCTATGTCTATGTGGTTTTCTTGTTCTTGCTATTTTAAGAAGTACTACAAAAAGGATGAGACAACAGTTAACTGGGGCATCCAAATTTCATTTCCAATGAATGTGTGCTTGTTAGTAAGTTTTCTGGATGACATAGCAAGTTCTTTTCTGTAGTTTTAAAGAAAGTTCTCTACTCTTCTATATAGTGGTGGTATAAATGTCTATTTCCCCCTGGGAAATACATATATATATATATGTATTTTTAGTTTTTCGAGACAGGGTTTCTCTGTGTCATCCTGGCTGTCCTGGAACTCACTCTGCAGACCTGGCTGGCCACGAACTCAGAAATCTGCCTGCCTCTGCCTCCCAAGTGCTGGGATTAAAGCTGTGCACCACCACTGCCCGACTAGTATTATATTTTTAATAACTGTTGCTTATACTAGAATGAACTATCTGTGAGTGAAAGAACTCTGGAATTAGATTTATAAAATATGAATGAAAAACTTTATGGTCCATGAGCTGGCAATATTTCTTATCAAGTGAAGGCACATACTATCCAGCCTGGTAATCTGGGACTGATTCCTAGATTTCACACATTAGACAAAAGGAACGATATCCTTAGTTCATGAATTGGAAGGATCATTATTGCTAAGATGTCTGCATTGTTGAAAATTCTTTTGAGATTCAAAATAATTCCTAGCAAAATACCAATGTAATTATTCAAATAACAGAAAAATCTCATCTTGCTATTGCATAATTACTATGACAATATAATAGAAATAAAAGTGAAATTTTAAGAAAATAAACTGTTTTATGATATACTCTAGTAAATATTACAATCCATTTTCTTCTGCAAAACTAAGTCTTCATTGTGTTCAAGGGGGAAAAACACATAGCAGGTTACGTTCCATTTAATTTTATTTTATTAATCATATATATTTTTATTCAGAATTTTCAGTATTTGTCTTAAATGAAATAGACAATACTGGATAATCTTTATATATTTTAATTGTATCATTTTAAGATTTCAATAATTAAAGCTATCTAAAAATGATCTAAAATCTTTAGGTTACATTCTGCTGCTTCTATATATCTTAACTATATTTTAACTATTCTGTTACATTTATGTTTTTCAGTTGTGCCCAAATCTTCAAATCTTTGAGTTCCTGTGCTTTTTATGATGCTTGTTTCATAATTGTTATTTGTTTCTCCTAAATGCTCTTGATTTCATTTAAATTCCTCTCAAGAATCTTACTCCAAAGCTAAGGTCTAAAAATAGCAGAGCACTGATTTTAGTGAATTTTTTCTAGTTCGAAAGTTTGGCTTGGCTTCATTCACTTGAATATAACCCTGGAAGACATAGAATTGTACCTGTCTCATCCACGTGATTAGAATACAATCAGAAAACTGGAAGTAGATAACACAGTGTCTGCTAAAGAACTGATTCAATGCATGAGTAATTACATAGTTTAATTAATTTAAACTATTCTCTCTCTCTGTTTTTTCTTTCTTTTATCCACTCAGCAAATCACATACTGACTTAACAACTTCTTCATAGAAGTTTTCACTTCCTGGTTGCGAAGTGTATAGATCACAGGATTCATCAAAGGAAAGATGACCGTGTGGAAAAGAGAAACAACTTTGTCAGCTTGGAGCACTTTGAAGGGGCGGGTATAGATAAAAATGGCAGGCCCAAACATGAGAAACACAATTATAATGTGAGTGGTGCATGTAGAGATGGCTTTGTTCTTCCCTTCAGAAGAATGTCCTTTTACGTGGTAGAGAATGACAGCATAGGAGGCCAGAAGTCCCAAGAAGCATAAGAGGGTAAGTAGACCACTGTTGGAAACCATCAGGAGCTCCACAGCAAAGGTATCAGTGCAGGCTAGCTTTACAACCTGTGGAATATCACAGAAAAAGTTATCCAGCTGGTTTGGCCCACAAAAGGGCAAGTTCAGGATAAGAGCCACTTGTACAATGGAATGAGAAAAGCCCCCAAGCCACAGTGCCAGCAATAATGCATAGCAGACTCTAGGGTTCATGAGAGTGGAATAGTATAAAGGACGGCATATAGCGATATAACGATCAAAGGCCATCACAACAAGTAGAAACATTTCTCCTGCTCCAAGAAAGTGCAGAAAGAATAGCTGAGTGATGCAGGCTTTGTAAGAAATGATTTTTTTCTCACAGAAGAAATCCACAAGCATCCTAGGAGCTACAATGAAAGAGTAGGAGGCATCTAGGAATGCCAAGTTTCCCAGAAAGAAGTAAAGTGGGGCTGTGAGTCCAGGGTCTGATCTAATGGTGAAAATGATAAGAACATTTCCAGGAAGAATTATTAGGTAGAAAACTGAAAGCAGTGCGAAGACCAGGAGTTGAGTATCTTGAGACTGGGTCAGGCCAAGTAGGATGAATTCTGTTACTACTGAACTGTTCTTGGTCTCCATCACTTCCTAATCCATAGAATAAAACATGATATGTATTATATGTGCTTTTATTTTTGTTTCACAACTCAAATCACAAGAAAGCAGTGTTTGCCATAACCAGTGCATAATAGTTTAAACCACCTCTACTTACCCAATTGTACTAATCCTCACTAAGATACTGTTATTTAACTTTTAAAAAATGTATTTATTTCATGTATAAGTACACTGTAGCTGTTTTCAGACACACCAGAAGAGGGCATCCCATTAAAGATGGTTGTGAACCACCATGTAGTTGCTGGGAATTGAACTCAGGACCTCTGGAAGAGCACTCAGTGCTTTTAACTGATTTATCTCCCCAGCCAGATTCTGTTCTTTTATAGATACTTCCATTCTCACTTAACTTCTTGCTTCTGCATACCTGTAATTTTAGGACTATGCACTAAATTACACAGCTACATCAACCAGACTTCTGTTATTTTACTTTTTCTGTTAGTCGTGACTCAATTGTTTGCTAGAATATTTGCTTAGGGTTTTTTTGTTTGTTTGTTTTGTTTTTGTTGTTTTTTGTTTTGTTTTTGTTTTTTGCTTTCTTTGTATAATCACAGAGAGAAAACCACATTTGAAATAGTTTCTCTACTTCACTTCCTATGGCATGCATCTTTTCTGGCTCTTACCTCCTTTCTGAAATTTTAAATCATTGGTTTCCATGATGTTGTTTTGTTGCCTGTTGAAGGTCAGCTTCAACACTACAGGTTAACTGAGGAGGGGAGAGTGTGGCTTTGGTGATTGGGGTTAGTGCTAATAGCAGCAGATGGGGGTCAGCACTAGTAGAGCTGACAGGGGTGGGGGGAGACTCTCTCTCTCTCTGTCTCTCTCTCTGTCTCTCTGTCTCTGTCTCTCTCTCTCATACACACACACACACACACATATACACACGTGTGCACACACACACACACTGAGCAGATGATACAAGACAAGCTCCAATGGACAGGTTTCAACAAGTGAGCTCCTTCAACTTCACACATACATGCATACATACATACATACATACATACTTACATGCTTACATATTTACATATATACATATGTACAGACAGATAGACATATACATTCATATGCTGTGTGGATGGAGCAAACCTCAAGCCTGTTTTCATACATAGATTTACACACAGTTTTGGTGGATGGAGCAAACTCCAATGAGTTGACTTCAATCACTTTACTTACACATACATACATGTTTAGTGGACTCAGCAAAGCTTCAAAAAGCAGACTCCAACCATTTTACATACATACATATACACATACGTATATATTGAGGTGGATGGAGCAAACTCTAATGAGTAGGCTCCAGCAACTTTATTTTTTTATTCCATAGCTTTTATATCCCAGAAAAATCTTTTGAGAAGTACAGCATTATAATGTGATTTCCATTCTAGTTTTCTTTTAGAGAATTACTATGAAAAAAAAAGTATGTTTCCAAATACTTTTACATGAAAAAAATTACATAATGCAGGTAAAGAAAGCAAATAATTCCCAAGAGCCCATGTATATTTGTAACTAAGCAACTTGTTATAGACGAACAGAGTATGAACAATCAAGGTAATTTTCTCAACCAGTTTATCTTACTGGCAGACAGCAACTTGCTGATCAATTATTTTATTATTCATCATTAAAGGAAACATGAAAGTCTTAAAAGATCACAATCTAAAATTTATACAGAAGCAATCAGTAATTTCTATTTTAAATCCTCAGACTGAACATCTACTCATCAGCAAATTTTCTTAAATCACATCAGGAAGCTGGAGGGAAATGTGTACAAGAAATTCATTTATTACCATGACCACTAGCCCAGCTTCAGCAAAAGCTTCATGTCAGCCAGTACTGTAATTCTTCTTGTTCCCTGACCTTAATAAAAAAAAAAAAATCCCTAGCTTACTATTAAGACTATGCCTTGCTATACTTCAAATTGCTACTAAGATTTTTCTACATCAGAACCACTCACAAAACCATCTAACCCATTTTGCCTAACAATTTATGTTTCCAAATGCCTTCTAAGGATGGTGGTCATTGGTGACAATCTACATTTCTAAGTTCTTTATTAGGGTGGTGTTTGAATCATTAATCTGCTCCATCAGTAATGCCTAAAAAAGATCAGGCACTGTAACTGTGAGTGCCAGAAATACTGCCCAGGGAAGGCTGGGAACCCCTTTAGAGTTTTCATACAACTTTTAGTTTATTGGGGGTGTGAAGCAACAAGCAGAGCAAAACTCCACAACAGCATGAGGTTCTCAGGACACTTAGTCCTCAGAGATGTGCCTCTTTGAGGGACATCCATCTTGGTTGTACTAATGGGTGAACCACATTCAATGAGTTCCAAAACTGTTTGTTGTTTCTCATCAATGGCCTTTAACAGTTCCCCATGTATATTCTGACTTCTAAGCATGTTGTCTGGATCTCAAATAAAATCAATGCCTTCACTTCACTTACAGGTGTCCTCCAAATTATGTTTCTGACTAATCAAATCTACATGTACATTCTGTGCCTAAATTCTTGTCATTACCTTTCAGTAGGATTAGCTTTTGATTTATTGATAATATACTTATTTATATATCTAAGAATGGTACCAAAATGATATCTTTCCCACAATTTACTCGGCATATTGCACCTCTCATCAGTATGTGTAAAATTTTGATGATCTCAACTAATTAAACAAAGCAGGAAATAGATATGAAGAAGATATATTCTAATGTGATCCTTTAATAGTTTAGAAAATGGAAAAATTAGTCATTTTAAATATGTAATGAGTTAACTTGTTATCATTGCCAAGTGATAGGGGAAATGTGTATCTATTGTTTAAAGATTAGAAAATTATTAATTTTTGAGATTTCATTTAGTCACAACAAATTATGACACTGTTTATCAAAACATTCTTCTTCTGTGTCTGTAAATTTTGCATTAGTAAGTTATATTTATGTTACAAAAATCTATGATTCATTTTTTATCTGAATACTATTTTTTCAGAGTGTAGCTAGTCTAGAAATGTGCACTTGAAGATTCATTTGGGCACATAAAATAAAGGAACTTCTCTATATATACTTAAAAAATCTTATATTGTGCCATAATTTTCTGATACCATAATTCTAAAAAAAATTTTGACAAGTCATATTTTGTGAGCCTGTACATGCTCCATTGTTAAAATCTATGCCTTAAAATACAAACTAATATTTATTAGAACAAATCACCATAATGTGGCATACAAAATCACATCCTTGAATGTGGGCTAAAAACAATATTATGCTACAATTTCAGATGCAAGCAAATTGGAAATAAAAATAAGCAATGAATTACTGGAGGATGTTAAAATATAAATCATCTAAAATAGCATATGTTTGAGGGGAGATAGTCACAAATACAATTCATGTAAACTTTCCATAATGAAACACCTACAAAGGCAGAAATTTGATAAGGAGTTGGTTAGGTTGTAAACTGAAATGGAGGTTTACAATGTACATGAGAGTTTTAATATGATGAAAGTAATTTAGCAATGTGAACATTTCTTAAATATATTTATGATCAACAAATAATACACTTAAATTGTGAATCCTTATTAAATGCTGGTTATATCAATATGTTTAATGTTGCTACTTAATTTCAAGCGATAATTTCAAAGAGAATAGATTTTTGTTAAAAATTTGGCAGAAATTATTAATAATCTTTCTATGTAAATAGAGAGAGGAAGAAAGAAAAATAAAAAGTCAACTTAAAAAGTCCCTAAAGAGAATTCCAGAGAAATTTTGGCACCATTATGTATTATTACACATTTATATCTAAACTAATAGATGATTAGTAATGTGTGTATTTATAGCATCCAGATGCTATGGCACAAGTTTGTAAATGCATGGGCACATACTTAGACACACCAATACATATGGAGAAGTATATAGTCACATAAATTGTAAGTGCAAACAAACTGAATGAGGAATAATATTTTCTGTGATTCTCTTTAAACTCATAGAAGAGCTTCTTTGTCAATTATGTGTCTGTACATCTGCTGACCATCATATGTATGCCACACTGCAAGTGAAAATCTCTCCAAAAAATAAGCTCAGAGCCCTCTTTCCTAATGATACAATGTGAAATTACAACACTGATACACAGTTAGTCTTCTGACTCTTCTCAACATTTATAATTGGAAGACCTAAGCATTAGTGAGAGGAGCTCCCTGTTGCCTATCATATGGAAATCTGTGTTATTCAACGTCTTTAGCCAACCTCTCTCTTCCTTTGTTCCCATTTGTTTCAGTGTTGGTTTCAGTGATTCTCAAATTGTGCTGTTCCCTGTAATTGAAAATAGGGGTGGGACAAATGGGTGTTTTTCTGTACAAAATATGTTCTAAGGAGAGTGGTCTGAAACAGTGTCCTGCAGGCAAATGAGTGTTTTATTCCAGTTAACTGAGATGATAAATGACTGTTACTGTAGGCTAAGATGGAAGCCTCAATTCTTTGCAGTTTCAAAATTTGTTCCTTTCAACTGATTAAACAACAACAAATGCATTTGGCATTGAAAACACATATGCAGAAGATACGACATTCTCCCCTTATTCTCAGAGTTCATTCACATAGGCACTGTCAGGCAACGCAGCTTGCAATCATTCCCAAAGCTATTGATTCAGAAACAAGCTTTCTATGCTAGCTGTTCACTTTCTCTCCTTCATCTCCTTCTCTATCATCTTTATTTTCCCACAATCCTTCCTTTTTTTACTTGATTCCTGACGTCTCTGATTTTAATTCTTGTACTCTTTTACATGTGTTTTTACTTGATTCCTGAAGTCTCTGATTTTAATTCTTGTACTCTTTTACACGTGTTTTTGGTTTCATTGTTTACCTTTATTTTTCTTGCAATGAATCCCTCTAAGTTTTCTGTTCCTTTGCTATTTTCTCTGTGCCTCCCACTTCCCCATACTCTTTGAGTTAGTAGTTTCTGCTTTGTTCTCTACACTTACCAGCTAGTTCAAAGAATCATGAGTTATAAAAGAGGTGGCCAATGTGACAAAGAGCAAAGAAAGTTTGGGAAAAGGAAAGTGAAAGTGAAATGATGTAGTTATATTTTACTGTCAAAAATAAATTAATTAATTAAAATTGTACACACATACACACACAATCTTCCTCTGAGTATAAGGTCTGGATCACTTTACCAATTGCAATGAATGGTGAGCACAGTAAAGACTTTCCAAGTGTCTAATTTGTTGGGTTTATTAATAATTGGAAATGTTTCTCTCACTTTTCAATGCTGAAACTTTACTTCCAAATTTTCTCTTTTGAAATATCTTCATCTAAATTACTCATGAATCACTTGCCATTCTCTTCCATGGTTCTTCTCTTTCTAACTCATCTTGGAACAAATGATTTTCTTTTTTTCTCAAAATACAGCTCTAGTTATTATTTTTGCTAAATAACATGTTATATCTGTAATTTAGTCACTATACAATTTTAGAATAGAAATGGATTTTTAAAAAAGTATGCAGTTGCTTCTAAGGAGGAGAATAAATTTATCTGCTTTTCTCAAAAGTAGAGAGTATTAAACTAAAATAACTTGATTAGCAGTCAGTATCTAAACTGACCTAAGGAAGAACTCAGTGAGTAGGTAAGTTATGCTACAGTGTAATAAGTAGATATATTGGTGGAGTGTCTGATAGCCCTTGTGTTGCCCTCAGGGTCTCACACAGATTTATGAAAAAATGTAATCATTTAACTAAATTACTCTTTCTGAATTTCAATATTCAACATTTGATTCTTGTATTGTTCTATGCTAGGATCACTGTTCAAAACAAGAAACAATTTATATAAGCAGGGGTACAAGGTGGTTTGCACACTCAGTGTCAGTGAAGTGTGTTGTAAGACTAAGCTTACTTATATTTTCTGATATAAAGTGATGCCAACCTCTTTATTTATTTTACTTTAGTTCAATATTGTGTAAGATCCATAATTTATATTAGATTCAAATTGAAATTAAGCATGGATATATCAAAGATACTCTTATTTCCACTTGTTTCAATAAAATATTAGCTTCTTTAACTGTGAGCATCAGATGTTGCAGGCACATTATTTAGTGAGAGGGTAAGAAATAGGACACAGCTGAATTTACTGCTCAGTCATACTCTGTTTCAACAGCATTGATCTACTCTCGTGAATTTCATTGCAAAAGTGAAATTCTCAGAAAAAATATAATTGCTTTCCTATTCCTTATTTATATATATTTTATAAATATAAATATAAGAAAATTTCACCTTAGTAGCAGTCCAATATTTTCAAACAAGTAGCTATCCTTTTCCGTTCGTGAGAAAAAATAATTGATCATGTAAAAGTTTTCTTTAAATATGTTTTCTCATATTGGTGAATTTTTAGATTGTGAAATCTCCTCAGATTTGAGATGCAAAAGAAAACATGCTTGGGGACCTTATTAGCACTTGTTTAATACAAAAGGGAATTAACTGAACAACAACTCAAACAGGTACAACAATCACAAGCACATATACAGTAAAGGAAGGTGGCATCTTAGGTATCACTGATCATAACATGGTTTTAAGTTTTCCCGTTATCAAAGTCAACTATAATTGTATAACACTCAAGTTTACAAGGGAAAAGAAACAAAATATCCACATGCATAAAATTTTTCATTCATGTTTACAAAGAAGTTAATTACTAAGCTTCAGTCAATAATAAGTATACTGGAATATGCACATATTAGGTAACAAGACAAAGAATGTATTGTGTCCCATGTATCAATTTTTTAAGAAATAATGTTCTTCACGATGGTGATTACAGTCCAGTTCCTCTTGGAATGTCATCTTATACAAAAGAATAAATTATTTATTTTAGAATTTGTATTAACTCATGTTAATTTTTTTTAATATATTTCAAATAACTTTGAGATGTATGATTCATCTGGTTCTCTTTCTCGATTAAAGATTACTGGATTTTTTGTTTTGTTTTACTTGATTTCAGTATTTTGTTGTTGTTGTTGTTGTTGTCTTATTGGTTCTTTGTGATTTGGGGGATTTTTTTGGTTTTAAAGCTTTTGATTCTTGTCCCTTGGGGGTGTGTGGTATGTGTGTATGTGTGTGTATCTGTGTGTATGTCTATGTGTGTGTGTGTGTGTGTGTGTGAGAGAGAGAGAGAGAGAGAGAGAGAGAGAGAGAGAGAGAGAGAGAG
>NW_021621003.1:364704-466804 GCF_004785775.1 Grammomys surdaster | reverse complement strand
GAGAGAGAGAGAGAGAGAGAGAGAGAGAGAGAGAGAGAGAGAGAGAGGGTTAAGGATATAGGGAGGATCTGAGATGTGTTGTGGAAGAGAAAACACGATCAATGTATTTATTAACAATTATTATTTCCATGTTATTTTTCTTATTAATTTAAATGAATTTGAATTTTGGTGTTTTGAGAGTAGATAGATCTAAATTTAACTTTACAACATTAATGCATTGTATTCACATATCCCTTTATTCAAATTTTTGTCTAGTTTAGCCAAAGGTGTAATAATATTTTAAAGTGAATTAAAAATGTGAGTACAACAGGATCATTTTTATCATATTTTTTTTCCTTGCAGAGATTATGTTGAAACACGTAACATTTCTCTGCTGAAAATAAGTAATGGTATGTGTACATCACTATTGTTATGTGAAAACACATGAAACGAAAACTCAGAAATACAGTAACAGAAACACAGGAAAACTGGAATGAAAGAGCAAAAGAAACACAAAGACAGACAAATAAAATACAAATACTTAGAGCTACCCTGGTGACTAGTCCTGGATACAGCGTGCCTGCTACCATCCTACAGAACACTGTCTTAGTGCTGAAAACCACAGCTTGTGCTATGAACCCCATTCTCTCACTTCAAGAACTCTTGATCCTCCCCATCTCCATTTGGGGAACTTAAACTACTACTCTATTTCATGAACTTCATGCTGTGTGTGTGTTGTGTGTGTGTGTGTGTGTGTGTGTGTGTATACGTATCTATGTATGTATCAGCCTGTACCTTCCAGGCCCTTTCCCTGAGCTCCAGCTTGTATTACTAACTACACTCAGTCACCAGACCAAGGGCCCTGGGCTGCTCCCATCCCTAACTTGGGAACCTAGATTCTTCTCAAGTATATCCACTCATTCTGACCAGCTCCATTGTCTTTGGTTTTCTGTATTTTTCTTATATCTGTTTGGGCACTTTTTTCTTAATTTGGCAAAGTTTTCTTCTACATGCTTACTAAAGATCTTGTTTATGTTGTTGATCTGGTATTATTCTCTCTCATCTATGCCTACAATTTGAAGGTTTGGTCATTTCATGGTATTCATAATTTTCTGTATATTTCTTCTCTATGTTTAACATTTTTCATTTTATTTGCTTATTTTATCTATTTCTTACATCATCATGGATTTTTTTCATATATTCTCTCTTCTGTTAGATTCATTCCACTTGCAAAACAAATTCCTTGTATTTTATGGCCAATTTATTGGGTTTTTCAGCTCCATTTTTGTTTCACCTTGAGTCTTCTTCAATGTTTCTGTCTCTTCACTGAATCCAATTTTCAAATTCTGTATTGTCTTTGTCACTTCCATCAGACTTGTGTTTGTGTGTTCTTGGAACTACTCTGGCATTTATTTTCCTTAATTTCTTGTCCTTAATTTTATTGATCTGTTTTCTTGTGTCTTCCTTAATCACCTTGAATTTTTTGATGAAGTTAAATGACTGTTCTTTTAAATTCTGTGGCCTGCGTTTACCTGCATGACTCAACTTGACAAACATATTATTGCCTTGTGAGTTTGGAAGGTAGAAAGATTCCTAACCTTCAATTTTTTCATTGTTTGTAGTTTTACAATGAGATTTGGGCATATAAACATCATTGCGTAGATCAACTTGGGAATGAACACAGGGTATGTGGGCCAAATTTAGTGTAAAGATCAGATATGGCTTACATGAAACGAAGTCACATGTACATGGGGAGCTCTGCTTACATGCAAGATGTGTGACCTAGCCTAATCCTGGTGATTTGGGGGTAGATCTCAGAACTTACAAAGGTGGATTGAGGCAGACATATCCATCTAGACCCTCAATGTGCAGGACATGGCAGTATAGAGTTAAATATGGCATAGGAGGGCCTGTGAGTTTTCTGTAAGCATGGAGGATCTTTGAAGAAGCCTAGAGTTTTGGGAAGCAAAGCTAGTGGTAGCCAGACTATGCAGGAGGGCAGACTTGGGTATGCTACCCAGGTTTCAGATATTGAACTAGACAAGATTTGTGGAGGGAACAAGTGTCCTTACTGGGACAAATAATAATGAATGATTTTCAGATCATTACTTTTTAAATTTAGTCAAAACTACATTTATTGGATAAAGGCAGAAAATATCACTTCTATCTTATCTTTTTTTTGCCAAAATTATATAGGAACAATCTCTTTTCAGTTGCTAATATTCTTTCTTTCTGAAAACTCTTGAACTGGGCCTTCACAGTCCACATGGCTCTTAACACTCCTGTCTTCCAAACTCCTATGAGGAGAGCCAATTAAATACTGCTTACAGTGTTCAATTGATTTCTTTTTAAATAATGTATTTATTTTTTTAAATGTACATTTGGTGTTTGGCCTACATGTACATCTGTGTCAGAGTGTTGGATTCTCTGGAACTGGAGTTATAGACAGTTATAAGCTGCCATGTGGTTGTTGAGAGCCTGGGTCTTCTATAAGAGATGCTGAGCCATCTCTCCAGCCCCTCAACTGATTTTTAATTGATAATTTCATTACCTTTCACATTATTCCAAAAACAACAACAACAATAACAACAAAACATATGTGCAGATATGACATAGAAATACCTCACAATTCTGATACAAACTGTATATTAGATACTATTTTAATGTTATGATACAACATCATGGCCAAGGAAACTTATAAAAGGAAGGCTTTATTTGTCTATTTGTGTTATGGTTCCAGAATGTTACGAGCCCATTAGATTGGGGAAACGTGGCAGCCAATAGCAGACATGATGACTGGAGCGGAAGCTGAAGGCTCACATCTATAATAATATGCAGAAAAGCAGAGAGAGCAGGCTGGGAATGACACAGGTCTTTACACTGTCAAAACATGTATCCAATGATTTGACCTCCAGCAAGGCTCCACTTCCTAAACTTCTAAAATAACACCACGAACTAGAAGCAAAGTAGTCATATGCTCAAGAATATGAAGGCATCTCCTTCAGCCCACCATGTCATGCATCTATTTAGTGGCAAATGTAAATGGGCTTGTTTCATTTACTTCTTTTTCACTTGTCCAATTTAGTAGAAAACAAATTTTCATGATATGTCCTCATGATAGTCTGGGCTTTATTTTAATCTGTTTTAATGTCTCCAATTTTATGAATGTGTGTTCTCTGTCTCCTTTTTCTTATTTTTGGCTGAGGATTTGTCAATTTTATTTATCTTTTCAAAGAACTAATTCAATATTTTATATGTTTATTTGTGTTTGTTTATATCTGTTTCATTAGCTTCTGCCATAGTTTTGGTTGTTACTTCCTGTCTGCTAGTTTTGAGTTTAGTTGAGCTTTGAGTTGAATTTAGGTTTTCTGAGTCTTAATATATATCATTATTTACATATTTGTCATCTCTCTAATGTTTGATGTAGGCACGTAGTACTATAAATGTTCATTTTAGGATTTCCAACTTGTTTCCTACACATTTCAGTAAATTGTATCACCTATTTTATTCAGTTATAGCTTTTTTTCTTATTTGTTTATTTATTTATTTACACTCCAGAATTTATTTCCCACCCCCCTTCACCCTCCAACTGTTCCACATCCCATACCTCCAATCCATACCTTTGTCTCCACAAGGCTGTTCCTATCCATCAACCCCCACCCCACCTGACTTCTAAACTCCCTGGGGCCTCCAATCTCTTGAGGATTAGGTGCATCATCTCTTTTGTTGTTGTTGTTATTGTTGTTCTAAGTCAATGCTTCAAATATTTATTTATTTATTTACACTTCTGATTTTATCCCCCCCCCACCTCCCGCATCCATCCTTCGACCGTTCCACATCCCATACCTCCAAACCACCTCCAGTCTCCACAAAGCTGTCCCCATACCCCTACCCCACCTGACCTCTAAACTCCCTGGAGCTTCCAGTCTCTTGGGGGTTAGGTACATCATCTCTGTTTGAATACAGACCCAGCAGTCCTCTGCTGTATATGTGTTGGGGGTCTCATATCAGCTGGTATATCCTCCTTTTTGGTAGTCCATTGTTTGAGGGATCTCGGGGGTCCAGGTTAATTGAGACTGCTGGTCCTCCTACAGGGTCACCCTTTTCCTCAGCTTCTTTCAGCCTTTCCTTAATTCACCCACAGAGGTCAGCAGCTTGTGTTCATTGGTTGAGAATAAATATCTGCATCTGACTCTTTCAGCTGCTTGTTGAGTCTTTTGGAGGGCAGTCATGATAGGTCCCTTTATATGAGTGCCCCATAGCCTCAGTAATAGTGTCAGGCCTTAGGACCTCCCCTTGAGCTGGATCCCACTTTGGACCTGTCTCTGGACCTTCTTTTCCTCAGGCTCCTCTCCATTTCCATTTCTGTAATTCTTTCAAACAGGAACAATTATGGAACAGAGGTTTTGACTGTGGGATGGCAACCCCTTCCCTCATTTGATGCCCTGTCTTCCTGCTGGAGATGGGGTCTATAAGTTCTTTCTCTCTACTGTCGGGGGAATTTCATCTATCCCTTTGAGTCCTCAAAGTTGCTCATCTCCCAGGTCTCTGGTGCATTCTGGAGGGTCCCCCCAACCTCCTGCCTCCCTAGGTTGCCTATTTCCATTCTTTCTGCTGACCCTCAGGGCTTTAGTCCTTTTCCTTCACTCAATACCAGATCAGGTTCCGCTCTACCCCCTGACCTCTGTCCACTCCCCTCTAGGTCCCTCCCTTCTTGTGATTGCTTTCTTCTTCCTCCCCAGTGGGACTGAGGTGCCTTTACTTGGGCCCTTTAGCTGTTGACCTTTTTGAGTTCTGTGGACTATATCTTGGGTATTCTGTACTTTTTTTTTTTGCTAATATCCACTTATTAGTGAGTACATAACATGTATGTCCTTTTGGGTCTGAGTTACTCACTTAGGATGATATTTTCTAATTCCATCCATTTGCCTGCAAAATTCAGGATGTCCTCATTCTTAATAGCTAAGTAGTATTGCACTGAGTAAATGAACCACATTTTCTGTATCCATTTTTCTGTCCTGGAACATCTAGGTTGTTTCAAGCTTCTGGCTATCACAAATATGGTCACTATGAACATAGTGGAAAACGTGCCCCTGTGGCATGGTGAGGCATCTTTTGGGTATATTCCAAAGACTGGCAATCCTGGGTCATCAAGTGGATCTATTTTTTAAAATGTTTTATTAATTCATTGTGAGTTTCACATCATGCACCCCAATTCCACTCCTGTCCAATCCCCCCATATCTGTCCTTTGCCCTTGAACATCCCCTAAATAAAACACAAACAATAAACCATAGAAAATATCTCATCATGGAAGTTGTAGTATGTCACAGTATATCCCTCAATATACCCCTTTGTTTGCACAGTTTCACTTACAAATATTCATGATAATGAATCATTCATTGATTTTGTTTGAGATCTCTGGTTTCTGTGACACTATCAATATTGGATCCTCATCTGGACTTCTCCAAATTATCCTGTTGTTGCCCTGTGTCATAGAGATCCTGCGGCTTTGGAAAAGCAGCATTGGTCCTTTTATGCCTCTCAAGAATTCACAGATGACATATATTTGGAGGTGGGCCAATTCAAAGTCCTAGGTGTGGGCCTGGGTGGTAGCTGAGCTAGTCAGCCTGCCTGCTATCCCTTATCTGCACTACCAGGATGAACTCCCCAGCACTGTTCTGGCTAGGCCAATCAGGGGCAGGAAGTAGGATCAGCTTTCCTGTTCTCATGTTCCTGGACCAGTTCTCCCAACTGCCACATGTGGCAATGGTGGTGGTGGGGCTTCACACCACACCCACACAATCTAACTTCAGATGTTAGAGTCAGCACTCCCACCCTCTAATGCTTGGGCCTGTCTCATCTGTGATCTCTAAGCTAGAACCGACTCTACTCTGCTGCCTAGGTGAGGTCCAGTGCCTATTTTCTTAAGTGCTGAAGTTTGTGAGGGGCAGGACCAGCTCTTTTGTTCTCATGAGAGCTGGAGTCAGCTCTCCTGACTGCCACAGGTGCTGAGCGGAAATGGGGTTTGGCATCATTTAACCAACCATGCTGCCTTACATCAAATGAGTGGCTAGGCCATCTCTCCTATGCTCTCACACTCAAGTCTGGCTCACCCCTGCCATGGAGGTCAGCTTTACTGTGTGGCCCAAATGAATTGAAGGGCCTGTTCTTCCGAGTGCTGTAGCTGGTGAAGGGCAGGCATAGTTTTCCTGAGCTCATGATCCCATGGGACTCAGACATGGCCCTTAGTGGTAACTTGGGCTGGGACTTCACAATGGTCCCCTGTGACATATCTCGCTACACACAACAGGATACACCTCTCCATCCTCTAGTCTTCAGCTCCATCTGTCTATATAATGCTCAAACTGCTCCACTTTTCTTTCTATTTTATCTGCCCACCATATATTCAAACATTGTGGTAGCTCTGTTGTAGGCTAGCCACCTGGCTGATGGACCCTGATTGATATTCTCCATCCATGCTACATGACAGAGCAGCAAGCAAGTGCCTATGGCCCACCTATATAATTCACTGGAGCGCAGTTCTCTATCTTTCTCCTCCTGTGCTGCACTGCCTGGATTAAATTTAATTTGATCTGATATTTTTAAGTTCTAGGCATGATGCTAGGATGAAAGGAGAACTGCTATCTGCTCTAATCTTGACAAATATAAGAAGAACACTGCCACTTCCAGTCTGCACCCAAGCACTGAATGGATCTTGGGCTTCAGCTCTACACCCAATCCCAAAAAACCCAGAGGAGGCGGGGGTCACAGGAGCTCTAACCCAAGCAGCAACACCAACCCCAAACAGTTCTGACACAACCAAGATAATAGGAAAGACGGGCTCCAGTTAGAAACAGTGCAGGTAGCACTAAAGATAGCCAGATGAAGAAAGGCAAGCACAAGAACATAAGCATCAGCAACCCAGGGTACTGGGCATCATCAGAACCTAGTTCTCCCATGATAGAAAGTCCTGAATACCCCATCACACCAGTAAAGTAAGATTCAGATTTAAAATCACTTCTAATGATGATGATAGAGGACTTTACAAAGGACATAAAAAACACCCTCAAAGAAATTGAGGACAACACAGGTAAACAGGTAGAAGCCCTTAAAGAGTAAAAACAAAAATCTCTTAAAGAATTACAGGAAAAGACAACCAAACAGGTGAAGGAATTGAACAAAAAAAGTCCAGGAAATAAAAATGGTAGTAGAAACAATAAAGAAATCACAAAGGGAGACTACCCTGGAGATAGAAAACATAGGAAAGAGATCAAGAGTCATAGATGCAAGCATTACTAACAGAATACAAGAGATAGAAGGGAGAATCTCAGGTGTATAAGATATTATAGAAAACATTGATCTGTCAAAGAAAATGTGAAATGCAAAAAGTTCCTAACCCAAAACATCCAGAAAATCCAGGACAGAATGAGAAGACCAAACTTAAGGATAATGGATAGAGAGGAGAGTGAAGATTCCAAACTTAAACGGCCAATAAAAATCTTCAACAAATTTTTAGAAGAAAACTTCCCTAACCTAAAGAACGAGGTGCCCATAAACATACAAGAAGCTTATAGAATGCCAAATAAGACTAGATCAGGAAGAAATACCTCCCATCCCATAATAATCAAAACACCAAATGTACAAAACAAAGAAAGAATATTAAAATCAGTAAGAGAAAAAGGCCAAGTAAATTAGAAAGGTAGACCTATCAGGATTACACTAGACTTCTCACCAGATACTATAAAAGCCAGAAGATCCTGGACTGATATCATACAGACCCTAAGAGAACACAAATATCAGCTCAGGCTACTTTACCCAGCAAAACTCTCAATTACCATGAATGGAGAAAACAAGATATTCCACGACAAAACCAAATTTACATAGTATCTTTCCACAAACCCAGCACTACAAAGAATAATAGAGGGAAAACTCCAATACAAGGAGGGAAATTATACCCTAGAAAGAGCAAGAAAGTAATCTTCTTCCAATAAATCCAAATGAAGATAGCCACACAAACATCATGCCACCACTAATAACAAAAATAGCAGGAAGAAACAATCTCCTTTCCTTAATATCTCTTAACATCAATGGACTCAATTCCTCAATAAAAAAAAAAACAAACAGACCAACAGACTGGATATATAAACAGGACCCAGAATTTTGCTGCATACAGGAAATGCACCTCAGTGACAAAGACAGACACTATCTTAAAGTAAAAGGCTGGAAAACAATTTTTCAAGCAAATGGTCTTAAGAAACAAGCTGGAGTAGCCATTCTAATATAGAATAAAATTGACTTTCAACTTAAAGCTATCAAGAATGATAAGGAAGGACATTTCATACACATCAAAGGAGAAGTCAACCAATATGAACTCTCAGTTCTGAATATCTATGGGCCAAATGCAAGAGCACCCACTTTCTAAAAGAAACCTTAATAAAGCTCAAAGCATACTTTGCACCTCACACAATAATAGTGGGACACTTCAACACTCCACTCTCAGCAATGGGCACATAATGGAAACAGAAACTAAACAGAGATACAGTGAAATAACAGAAGTTATAAACCAAATGGACTTAACAGATATCTATAGAACATTTCACCCTAAAGCAAAAGAACATACCTTTTTCTCAGCACCTCATGGTACCTTCCCCAAAATAGACCATATAATTGGTCATAAAACAGGACTCAACAAATACAAGAAAATTGAAATAATCCCATGCATCCTATCAGATCACCATGGACTAAGGCTGGTCTTCAATAATGACAAAAATAATGGAAATACCACATTCACATGGAAACTGAACAATACTCTATTCAAAGATAATGTGATCAGGCAAGAAATAAAGAAAGAAATTAAAGACATTTTAGAATTTAATGAAAATGAAGACACATTATACCAAAACTTATGGGATGCAATGAAAGCAGTGCTA
Organism: Grammomys surdaster; assembly: GCF_004785775.1. Lineage (NCBI taxonomy): Eukaryota > Metazoa > Chordata > Mammalia > Rodentia > Muridae > Grammomys > Grammomys surdaster. The sequence goes on along the minus strand of NW_021621003.1, from coordinate 457,894 downwards.
AGAGGAAAACTTAGGGCTATAAGGGCTTACAAAAAGAAACTGGAGACAGCATACACTAGCTTGACAACACACCTGAAAGCTCTAGAAAAAAAAAGAAACAAACATACCAAAGATGAGTAGACAGCAAGAAATAATCAAACTCAGGGCCGAAATCAACCAAGTAGAAACAAAAAGAACTATACAAAGAATCAATAAAACCAGGAGTTGGTTCTTTAAGAAAATCAACAAGATAGATAAACTCTTAGCCAGATTAATCAGAGGGCAGAGAGACAGTATCCTGATTATAATAAAATCAGAACTGAAAAGAATGACATAACAACAGAAACTGAGGAAATTAAAAAAAACATTAGATTTTACTACTCAAAGTCCTAGCACCCAGAGCAATTAGACAACAAAAGGAGGTCAAAGCCAAAATTTCACTATTTGCAGATGATATGATAGTATACTTAACTGACTCCATAACTTTCACCAGAGAACTCCTAAATCTGATAAACAACTTCAGCAAAGTGGCTGGATATAAAATTAACTCAAACAAATCAGTAGCCTTCCTCTACTCAAAGATAAAGTGACTGAGAAAGAAATTATGGAAATGACACCCTTCACAATAGTTACAAATAATATAAAATACCTTGGTGTGAATCTAACCATGCAGGTAAAAGACCTGTATGACAAGAAATTCAAGTCCCTGAAAAAAGAAATCATAGCAGATCTCAGAAGATGGAAAGATCTCCCATGCTCATGGATTGGAAGGATCTATGTAGTAAAAATTGCTATCTTGCTGAGAGCAATCTACAAATTTAATGCAATCCCCATCAAAATTCCCACTTGATTCTTCACAGAGTTAGAAAGAGCAATTCTCAACTTTTTTTGGAATAACAAAAAACCCAGGATAGCAAAAACTATTCTCAACAATAAGGGAACTTCTGGGGAAATCATCATCATTGACCTCAAGCTGTACTACAGACCAGTAGTGATAAAAATGCCATGGTATTTGTACAAAGACAGATAGAGTGATCAATGGAATACAATTGAAGACCCTGAAATGAACCCTCATATGTATGGTCACTTGATCTTTGACAAAGGAGCTAAAACCATCCAATGGAAAAAAGACAGCATTTTCAACAAATGGTGCTGTTTCATCTTGAGGTCAACATGTAGAAAAATGCAAATTGATCCATACTTATCTACTTTTACAAAGCTCAAGTCCAAGTGGATCAAGGACCTTCACATAAAATCAGATACACTCAAACTGATAGAAGAAAAAGTGGGGAAAAGCCTCAACACATGGGCACAGGGGAAAAGTTCCTGAAGAGAACACCAATGGCTTATGCTCTAAGATCAAGAATTGACAAATAGGACCTCATAAAACTGCAAAGCTTCTGTAAAGCAAAGGACACTGTCAATAGGACAAAAAGACAACCAACAGACTAGGAAAAGATCTTTACCAATCCTACATCTGATAGAGGGCTAATATCCAAGATATACAAAGAACTGAAGAAATTAGACTCTCGACAATCAAATAACCTGATTTGAGCTAAACAAAGAGTTCTGAACTGAGGAAACTCCAATGACTGAGAAGCACCTAAAGAAGTGTTTAACATCCTTAGTCATCTAAACAACCCTAAGATTCAATCTCACATCAGTCAGAATGTCTAAGTTCAAAACTCAGGTGACTGAAGATGCTGGTGAGGATGTGGAGAAAGAGGAACACTCCTCTATTGTTTTTTGGATTGTAAGCTGGTACAACCACTATGGAAAGCAGTCTGGCAGTTCCTCAGAAAATTGAACATAGAATTACCTGAGAACCTAGCTATAACACTCTGGAGTTCTCTGGTGGAAGTTTTGTTGTCACTTAATTACACTATTCTACCATCTGCAAATAGTGATATTTTGGTTTCTTCTTTTCCAATTTGTATCCTTTGACCTCATTTTGTTGTCTAATTGATCTGGCTAGGACTTTGAGTACTACATTGAATAGGTAGGGAGAGAGTGGGAAGCCTTGTCTAGTCTTTGATTTTAGTGGGATTGTTTCAAATTTCTCTCCATTTAGTTTGATGTTGGCTACTGGTTTGTTGTATATTGCTTTTATTATGTTTAGGTATGGGCCTTGAATTCCTATTCTTTCCAAGACTTTTACCATGAAGGGGTGTTGAATTTTGTCAAATGCTTTCATAGCATCTAGTGAGATGATCATGTGGGTTTTTTTCTTTGAGTTTTTTTATATAGTGGATTATGTTCATAGATCTCCATATATTGAATCATCCCTGTATTCCTGGGATAAAGCCTACTTGACCATGATAGATGATTTTTTTGGTGTATTCTTGTATTTTCTTTGCAAGAATTTTATTGAGTATTTTGCTTTGATATTCATAAGGGAGACTGATCTTAAGTTCTCTTTCTTTTTTGGTTCTTTGTGTGGTTTAGGTACGAACGTAATTGTGGCTTCATGGAACGAATTGAGTAGTGTTCCTTCTGATTCTATTTTGTGAAATAGATGAGAATTGGTATTATGTCTTCTTTCAAGGTCTGATAGAATTATATACTAAAACCATCTGGTCTTGGGCTTTTAGTGGTGAGGAAACTTTTAATGACTGCTGCTATTTCTTTATGGAATGTGGAACTGTTTAGATGGTTTACCTGCTGCTGATTTAACTTTGGCACCTGGTATCTGTCTAGAAAATTGTCCATCTCATCCAGGTTTTCCAGATTTGATGAATATAGGCTTTCATCATAGGAAAATTTTGTTGAAAATATTTACTGACCCTTTAAGTTGGGAATCTTCACTTTCTTCTATACTTATTATCCTTAGATTTGGTCTTTTCATTGTGTCCTGAATATCCTTGATGTTTGGATTAGGAGCTTTTTGCATTTTACATTTTTTGACAGTTGTGTCAATGTTTTCTATGGCATCTTCTGCACCTGAGAGTCTTTCTTGTATTCTGTTTTTGATGCTTACATTTATGTCTCCTGATCTTTTTCCTAGGTTTTCTATATCCAGGGTAGTCTCCCTTTGCGATTACTTTATTGTGACTTCTTTATTGTTTCTATTTCCATTTTTAGATCCTGGATGGTTTTGTTCAATTCCTTCACCTGTTTAGTTGTGTTTTCTTGTGATTCTTTAAGGTATTCTTCTGTTTCCTTTTAAGGGCTTCTACATGTTTACCTGTGTTCTCCTGTATTTCCTTAAGGGTTTTTTTTTATGTCTCTCTTAAAGTCCTCTATCACCATCATGAGAAGTGAATTTAAATCTGAATCTTGCTTTTCTGGTGTGATGGGGTATCCAAGAATTGCTATGGTGGGATAACTGGGTTCTGATGATACCAAGTAACATTGGTTTCTGTTGCTCATGTTCTTGTGTTTTCTTTTCACCATCTGGTTATCTCTAGTGCTACCTTCACTCACTGTCTCTTATGGGAGCCTGTCTGTCCTGTTATCTTGGTTGTGTCAGAACTCCTCAGAGTCCAGCTGCCTCTGTGATCCTGTGATCCTGAGATCCAGGATGTAAGAGCTCCTGGGAGTCAGGCTGCCTCTGGGATCCTGAAATCCTATGATCCTTGGCATGTTAAAGTCCTGGGAGTCCAGCTTCCTCTATGATCCTGGATGTGTTAGAGTTTCTGAGAGTTCAGCTTCCTCTGGATGTTGTAGGATTGGTTGCATAGCTAGCTCCCAAGGTATGCTCAGGGAACCATCTCAGAAAGGAAGGAACCTGTGCCTATGGGTCAGGATATGATGTCTTCATAGGAGCAGACCAGCTAGGAGTCTGCCCCAGCAGAAAGGACCATGAGAAAGCCAAATGATCAATTTCAGTACTGGGTCTGGGACCTGAATTGAGAGCTCTTGAAAGAAAAAAAGATTTCTTTCTTCAGGGACTTGAAGTTCTTGTCATACAGGTCTTTCACTTGCTTGGTTAGATTCACACCAAGGTATTTCATATTATTTACAACTATTGTGAAGGGTGTCATTTCCCTAATTTCTTTTTCAGTCTGTTTATCTTTCATGTAGAGGAAGGCTACTGATTTGTTTGAGTTGATTTTATAACCAGCCACTTTGCTGAAGTTGTTTATCAGGTTTAGGATTTCTCTGGTGGAAGTTTGGGGGTCACTTAAGTATACTATTATATCATCTGCAAATAGCGATATTTTGACTTCTTCCTTTGCTATTTGTATCCCTTTGATTTCTTTTTGTTGTCTAATTGCTCTGGCTAGGACTTCCAGTACTATATTGAATAGGTAGGGGGAGAGTGGGCAGCCTTGTCTAGTCCCTGATCTTAGTGGGATTGCTTCAAGTTTCTCTCCATTTAGCTTGATGTTGGCTACTGGTTTGCTGTAAATTGCTTTTACTATGTTTAGGTATGGGCCTTGAATTCCTGATCTTTCCAAGACTTTTATCATGAAGGGATGTTGAATTTTATCAAATGCTTTCTCAGCATCTAGTGAGATGATCATGTGGTTTTTTTTTTCTTTGAGTTTGTTTATATAGTGGATTACATTGATGAATTTCCGAATATTGAACCATCCCTGCATTCCTGGGATAAAACCTACTTGATCATGATGGATGATTGTTTTGATGTGTTCTTGGATTCGGTTTGCTAGAATTTTATTGAGTAATTTTGCATCGATGTTCATAAGGGAGATTGGTCTGAAGTTCTCTTTCTTTGTCGGGTCCTTGTGGGGTTTGGGTATGAGTGTAATTGTAGCTTCATAGAACGAATTGGGTAGTGTTCCTTCTGTCTCTATTTTGTGGAATAGTTTGAAGAGAATTGGTATTAGGTCTTCCTTGAAGGTCTGATAAAATTAAGCACTAAAACCACCTGGTCCTGGGCTTTTTTTAGTGGGGAGACTTTTAATGACTGCTGCTATTTCCCTAGGGGTTATGGGACTTTTTAGATGGTTTATCTGCTCCTGGTTTAACTTTGGGACCTGGTATCTGTCTAGGAAATTGTCCATTTCATCCAGGTTTTCCAGTTTTGTTGAGTACAGGCCTTTGTAGTAGAATCTGATGATTTTTTTAAATTTCTTCAGTTTCTGTTGTTATGTCTCCCTTTTCAGTTCTGATTTTATTAATTTGGATACTGTCTCTGTGCCCTCTGGTTAATCTGGCTAACGGTTTATCTATCTTATTGATTTTCTCAAAGAACCAACTCCTGGTTTTGTTGATATTTTGTATTGTTCTTTCTGTTTCTCTTTGGTTGATTTCAGCCCTGAGTTTGATTATTTCCTGCCTTCTACTCCTCCTGGGTGTATTTGCTTCTTTTTGTTCTAGAGCTTTTAGTTGTGCAGTCAACTTGTTAGTGTATGCTCTTTCCAGTTTCTTTTTGTAGGCCCTTAGAGCTATGAGTTTTCCTCTTAGCACTGCCTTCATTGAGTCCCACAAGTTTTGGTATGATGTGTCCTCATTTTCATTGAATTCTAAAAAGTCTTTAATTTCTTTCTTTATTTCTTCCTTTAGCAAGTCATCATTGAGTAGAGAGTTGTTCAGTTTCCATGTGCACGTGGGTTTTCCATTGGTTTTGTCATTATTAAAGACCAGTCTTATTCTGTGGTGATCTGATAAGATGCAAGGGATTATTTCAATCTTTTTGTATCTGTAGAGGCCTGCTTTGTGACCAATTATATGGTCTATTTTGGAGAAGGTACCATGAGGTGCTGAGAAAAATGTGTATTCTTTTGTTTTAGGATGAAATGTTCTATAGATGTCTGTTAAGTCCATTTGGTTCATAACTTCTGTTAATGTCAAAGTGTCTCGGTTTAGTTTCTGTTTCCATGATCTGTCCATTGCTGAGAGTGGGGTGTTGAAATCCCACACTATTATTGTATGAGGTGTAATGTGTGTTTTGAGCTTTAGTAAAGTTTCTTTTATGTATGTAGGTGCCCTTGCATTTGGAGCATAGATGTTCAGAATTGAGAGTTCACCTTGGTAGATTTTCCTTTGATGAGTATGAAGTGTCCTTCCTTATCTTTTTTTGATTAATTTTGGATGAAAGTCGATTTTATTTGATATTAGAATGGCTACTCCAGCTTGTTTCTTGTGATCATTGGCTTGGAAAATTGTTTTCCACCCTTTTATTCTGAGGTAGTGTCTGTCTTTGTTACTGAGGTGCGTTTCTTGTATGCAGCAAAATTCTGGGTCTTGTTTGTGTATCCAGTCTGCTAGTCTGCGTCTTTTTATTGGGGAATTGAGACCATTGATGTTAAGAGATATTAAGGAAAAATGATTGTGGCTTCCTGTTATTTTTGCTATTAGAGGTAAAGTTATGTTTGTATAGTTATCTTCTTTTGGGGTTGTTGGAAGATTACTTCCTTGCTTTTTCTAGGTTGTAGTTTCCCTCCTTGTGTTGGCGTTTTCCATCAATTATCCTTTGAAGTGCTGGGTTTGTGGGAAGTTATTGTGCAAATTTGGTTTTGTCATGGAATATCTTGGTTTCACCATCTATAGTGATTGAGAGTTTTGCTGGGTATAGTAATCTGGGCTGGCAATTATGTTCTTTTAGGGTCTGTATGATGTCAGTCCAGGCTCTTCTGGCTTTTATAGTCTCTGGTGAGAAGTCTGGTGTAATTCTTATAGGTCTGCCTTTATATGTTACTTGACCTTTTTCCCTTACTGCTTTTAGTATTTTTTCTTTGTTTTGTGCATCTGATGTTTTGATTATTATGTGACGGGAGGTGTTTCTTTTCTGGTCTATTCTATTTGGTGTTCTGTAGGCTTCTTGTATGTTTATGGGCATCTTGTTCTTTAGGTTAGGGAAGTTCTTCTCAATAATTTTGTTGAAGATCTTTACTGTCCCTTTAAGTTGGGAATCTTCATTCTCATCTATACCTATTATCCTTAGGTTTGGTCTTCTCATTGTGTCCTGGATTTCCTGGATGTTTTGAGTTAGGAGCTTTTTGCATTTTGCATTTTCTTTGACAACTGTTTCAATATTTTCTACCGTATCTTCTGCATTTGAGATTCTCTCTTCTATCTCTTGTATTCGGTTGGTGATGCTTGCGTCTATGACTCCTGATCTCTTTCTTAAGTTTTCTATTTCCATGGTTGTCTCCCTTTGAGCTTTCTTTATTGTTTCTATTTCCATTTTCAGATCCTGAATGTTTTTGTTTAATTCCTTCTTTGTGTTTTCTTGCATTTCCTTAAGTGATTTCTGTGATTCCTCTTTAAGGGCTTCTATCTGTTTACTTGTACTCTCCTGTATTTCTTTAAGGGAGTTTCTTAATTCCTTCTTATAATCCTCTATCATCATCATGAGAAGTGATTTTAATTCTGAATCCTGCTTTTCAGGTGTGATGGGGTGTTCAGGGCTTGCTATATTGGGAGAACTGGGTACTGATGATGCCAAGAAACTTTGGTTTCTGTTGCTTATGTTCTTGCGCTTGCCTTTTGCCATCTGGTTAACTCTATAGTGTTGCCTGCCCTCACTGTGTAAGACTGGAGTCTGTATTTCCAGTTATCTTGCTTATTGCAGAGCTCCTCAGAGTCCAGATGTCTCTGTAGTCTTATGATCCTAATCTTGGTGTCTGCTGCTCTGAGTGCAGTGGCTCCTCGGCTGCTCTGAGTGCAGTGGCTCCTCTAGGATGACTCAGGAGTCAGTATCTCCACAGGACAGGAGCAGACCAACTCTGTGTCTGCCCCAGCCCGCAGGACCAGGCAGGGGAGGAAGGGAAGTGGCAAATATAAACAGTTCTAATGAACTTTTTTCATCTGGGCTGACAGTCCAAGAGTTGAAGATCACCTAAAACTTCAATATTGATACAAGAATCTCTATTTTGAATTATTGACCAAGACTGTCCAAGAGACTCCTAAAACATTCAACCAAATCCAGTTCTTGATAGATTAACAGCAAAGTTCTACCAGAGTTTTAAATAAGTCTACAACCAGACCTTCCTAAATTATGTATATAGATTATGCAACCAAAAAGTGTTCAACAATGCCTTCATGACTTCAGTAACACAAGCAGGTAATGACAGAAACAAAGACAATTAAAAGATAGTATGTCTGATGAACATAAATGAAAGAATTCTTAATAAAATACTGGTAAACTGAATGCAAGTAGTCAGTGTTCCTCCATGCTCTAGTTCCTGTCTCTAGGCTCCAGTCTTGTCATCTTTCAGTTGTAGAGTGTGAATTTTGAGTTGTAAGATGAAATTAAGCCTTTTTCTTCTGATGTTGCTTTTGGTTACTGTGTTTTATCAAAGCAAGAAAGACCTAAGACAAAAATCCATTGTAGAGATAGGTGAGTGAACCTCAAAGAGCAAGCATGGAAAATTTGTTCAGCAATGGTACAAAGGTAAACATTGTTGTGGCATTCTATGGAGCTGTATGGTTGGCCAGGGCACCAACAATACCCAGTAAAGTAATTGGGGAACATCGTGACAGAACAGCACAGAGTTTTAAATGTTAAAGAGTATACAAAATTTAAGAAGAAAACATGCTCCTAGAAGCCATAATGTGGTTATTAATAGGGTAGCGTAATGTAGGAATCCCAGTGGTTGGAGTTAGTTATCTCCCCAGACATTGTTAACCATGGAGACTCAGAGACTTTTAAACAATAAAGGCTATTGCCATTACTGTTCATTGCAGAACTATAGGCTAAGATCATATTGTTCAAGACATCACATGTTTTGGATACTACAGTACCTGGAGAAAGAAAGCTAGGTCTGAGCTGCGGGTGTCCCTTCCTTGTTGACTAGCTCTACAAGGAGGTACTAAGGAGTTACAAAAGTGCTACTAAATTTGCCAGGGAAAATCAAGGCCAAAATTCCTATACAGCTTTGGATCCTGAACATTTCAAATTGAAAGTGCTAGGCAAGCTATCCCAGCTCAAGCAGTAGTAGTTAGCAGATGTGGTTAAGATAGAACCAAATTTCTGATTGGACCTAAGACCCACTTCACAGGATAAAGTTTATATCAGATGCTGCAGACCTAGAAAAAGACCGTGTGATGAAGGAATTTGTTGGTTTTGGAGGATGGGGAAATAATCCTTATTACTTAATTGAATGATGTGCCAGCTAATCTCTTTCTTCACATTGTGTTTACAATCATATGTTACTACTACAGTCAGAGTCCATTGAGATATTTTCCCATTTCTTGTTTAATTGAATGCTTTTCCTCACTTGTTTTATGTAGTACAAGAAATACCCCTGAGTCCCACTAGCTAAAAGCCATGTTCCAGAGACAGACAAATTAATGAAACTTTAGTACCTTTTAGGAATTGAAAAACTGTGTCACTCCATCCAATGCGGAAGTAGTCTTATACCAGTAAATATTCAGAATTTGTTTGATGTTTTATCATCATTAATTCATACTTATTTTGTACTAGTTTGGTGTAAAGCCATTAAAACGTAGTTGCTTAATAATTTATATAACATAAAGACTCATATTTTCATTTCATCTTTATTATATGTGGAATAAGTACATTCATAATATTATGATTCAGCTGGATACCAACACCCATTGGCTTTCTCCTTTACATTTCCTTTACAGTTTGATTCAGTGTGATTTTGAATTTATTGACTTGGCTTGTGTCTCCTTGGTTCAAGATATGAGTATTACATTTTACCCTTTATAAATTTTAGATCAATCATAATTTATTCATGTGCCTAATTAAATTCACTTGTATTTATGTGTTCTATTTATCATATTTATTGAAATTGTTGCTAAGAATACCCATACATTCTATTATAATCATGTCTTCATAAATACATATATAATTAATGTCAAAAAGGAGAATGCTCAATAATTTCATGTTTATTTTTCCTGAAAATTTCATTATCTTCCTTAGAGATGTTATGATATCCTTAACTGTGAAACATACGCCTCTATGTATTTATGCATTCATGTCATATATATATATATATATATATATATATATATATATATATATATATTGTATAACTGTATGTTAACTAAAAATGAAGTCCTATGACTGACACAGAAGAAGGCAGCACCAGTGGACTGCAGACTGTCAAAGGCTAAGGAGGGCAGATCTGTGGCATGGGGATGAAATCCAGAATTGGCCCTTTCTCAGGTGACCAGTTAACTGCCAGTCCCTTTAGCATGTGTATGTCCTTCTTTCAGTTGCCCTTGGTTTTTCCTACTGGCCCTGTCTAGGGATCGAACAAAGAAAGAATAGGCTCCACTGTCAGGGGCAACCCTGCTTATACACTGAAGGCCTAGAATCAGCCATAGGCCTAACATAAATGCCTACTAAACACAAAGCCTTGGGTCTCTGTGGAAAAACACTGAAAGAGATTCCTAGAAGCTATTGTAAACAAGCAGCTTTGGTGGAAAATTACCAGGCTGAATAGTCATAGACCTTGTAGATTGGTAACCTTGGTGGATAGTACCACCTTAGATAAGGACAAGTGAATCATAGTCAGAGTCATAGTGATCTGTCTCCTGAACCTTCACCCAGTTGACACTCTGTTCTGGAAGATATCTGTACTCCCCTTGAACACCTATGCTCTTGCGTCATCCCCTTCCCCACATCCTGCCTTTTTGTGTATATAACCCATGTGTAAAAAAAGTAAAAATTACGGTTTGATCACCCTATAGACAAGCCGTGTTTCTTTGTATTCACCCATTCTTCCCCATTCTCTCTTACATGATTTACCCAGACCCTGTCCAGATTCTTGCTAGTACTACAGAAGGCCCTTTGTTCATACCTGCACAACAGACCATAGCCCATTTGTTGCTTTTTCCCAAGGTTTCTACTAACAACTCCTACCTTAAAAACACCAGAGCCCCTGGCAAGACAGGCATAGCAGAGGCCCTTTTGGGCCCAAAAAATTACTTCCTCTGCCCCATGCTTACTTTGAGTCTAAATGGGAAAACATTTCAAAACCTCTTAGATTCAGGCGCTGATGCCACTGTCATCTCTGACAGGTTTTGGCCAGCTGCCTGGCCGCTGACTAATTCAGCCAACCACTTACAGGGGACTGGACATTTCAAAAACCCTCAGTTCAGTGCTCAAACACTTAACTGGGTAGACCAAGAAGGAAATTCAGGCAGTGTAGTCCCCTATGTGATCCTTGATTTGCTAGTCAATTCTCTCCCAAATGAATATTTTCATGTGCAGTCCCAATGACGTGGTGATAAGACAAATGCTGGCTCAGGAATACCTGCCAGGACAAGGATTAGGAAAACAGACACAAGGCATAAAAGAACCTCTGGTTGTGACAAAGAGACCTGATGGGCGAGGCTTGGAATTTCAGCCTCAGCCTTTTCCCTAATGGCCACAATCATGCCTGCTCCCCAGACTCATGCAGAAAAAACTTTTTGGAAAGATACTACCCCCATCTGGGTTGATTAGTGGTCACTAACTCAGGAGAAGTTGGTTGCTGCCAGGCAGTTTGTGCAGGAACAGTTGGTAGCTGGACATATTGAGACATCTTTTTCCCCTTGGAATACTCCAATTTTTGTTATTCAGAAAAAGTCTGGCAAGTGGAGACTCTCACAAGATCTCCATGCAGTTAACAGAGTCATGATTCCTATGGGAGCCCTACAGCCTGGTCTCCTGTCTCCTGCAGCCATCCCAGCAGATCTTTTTAAATTGTTATTGATTTAAAAGATTGCCTTTCACCATACCTCTTCATCCAGATGATTGTCATCATTTTGCATTTAGCATTCCTCAGGTCAATTTCCTGGGACCTATGGACAGTTTTCATTGGCAAGTCCTCCCTCAGGGCATGGCAAATAGCCCTACCATAGCCCAGAAGTATGTAGCCCATGTAATCCAACCTGTCAGGAATGCCTGACCACAAATATACATTCTTCATTACATGGATGACATTCTATTGGCTGCCCCCAATAGACAGCAAGCCCTCTCATGTTTTCAACAACTTTAAAAGTCATTGAGCTCACAGGGACTTAAGATTGCTCCTGATGCAACTTATTATTGCTTAAAATATTTTTGCAATATACTATATATTGCAACCTATTATTCCTTGTCTGCCACCCTAATTGTTAAAGGAAGAAAATTTTCCAGACAATATTTTGGTAAGGATCCTGATGTTATTATTGTTCCTTTCACATCAGCCAAAATGGAGTGACTCCTTCAATCTAGTGATGATTGGACCATAGCCTGCGCCTCCTTTGCAGGCACCATAGACAATCATTATCCAAATGATCCCTTTATACAATTTGTAAAGATGGATTCCTTAACTTTCCCCAAAGTCACCTCGAAGACTCCACTCCTTGAGGGAAATTTGGTATTTATGGATGGCTCCTCGACAGGTAGAACTGCCTATGTTTTACAAGATCAGGTTATTTCAGTACAGTCCTCCTATACCTCTGCCCAGGTGGTGGAGTTGTTTGCAGTCCTTCAGGTTTCTAAAACGTTACCAATGACTCCATTTAATTTGTATACTGATAGTGCCTACGTGGCCCAGTCTATTCTTGTTTTAGAGACAGTCACATATATTAAGCCTGCTTCTACTGTTTCCAAATTATTTGTAGAAATTCAGTTCTTAATCATTAAGAGGACAGTGCCATTTTTTTGTAGGACACTTGAGAGCCCATTCTGGCCTGGGTGGTCCTCTGTCACATGGAAATGCCTTAGCTGATGAGGCCACTCATGCAGTGTTCCCCACCCTACTTGATTCTATAGATTTGGCAAAACGGGCTCACACTTTACATCATTTAAGTGCCTCTACCTTGCACCAGATGTTTAAAATTTCTAGAGAACAAGCAAGAGAAATTGTTAAGTCCTGTGATGGATGTGCCACTCTACTACCAGTTCCCCACTTGGGAGTTAATCGTAGAGGACTTATCCCTAATGAATGATGGCAGATAGATATTACTCATTTTCCCTGTTTTGGAAAGATAAAATATGTGCATGTTACAGTTGATACCTATACTGGCTTTATACACATGTCTCCCCTTTCTGGAGAAGCATTGTGTGATGTGATAACACATACTTTACAATGCATGGCTGTCATGGGAAAGCCACAGATTGTTAAAACTGACAATGGCCCTGGTTATACAGGAACTAGTTTCAACAGTTTTATTCCTAGTTTGATATCAAACATATTACAGGTATTCCCTACAATCCTCAAGGCCAAGGCATTGCAGAAAGAGCCCATCAGACTTTGAAAAATATGCTTCAACACTTGACTGAAGTTACAGCTGCTTACTCTCCTTCAATGCCTCAAAACAGGCTCAATCATGCTCCCTTTGTTCTCAATTTCTTGTCACTAGACAATGAAGGCAGGTCAGCAGCTGACCATTTGTGGCATCCCAAATCACAGGATTCTCATTCATTAGTACGTTGGAAGGATCCCCTTACTGGACGATGGAAAGGACCAGATCCCGTCCTTATCTGGGGACAAGGGTCTGCCTGCATATATGACAAAGAGAATGCTGGCCCAAGATGGTTACCAGAGAGGCTTGTGAAAACTGTTAACCCACCTGTGTCCAGAATGGAGCCACAGTCTCCTCCTGAGACAGATCTCATTCCTTTTACAGATGCTGCTCCAGGCAAGAATGTTCATGGTCCTGTGGCTAACCGGAATGACCATCAACACTCAACTGACTTCACCTAAGGCCCCTAATAGACATATCCCTTGGAATTATACTTGGATAGTCATCTCAGAAAGGGATGATGTTGTCTGGGCCACTTCAAAAACTTCCATCAGCATTTGGTGGCCAACAAGGCTTACTCCCGATCTTTGTAAGCTGGCACAGGGAGTGGTGGCCCCTTGGTGTCTTCAACATCAGCTAGACTTATTCAGTGACCCAGAGAATAATGCACCAAATACTCAGATATTGCTCCTCAACATATTTGGGTTTTTGTTCCTCGGCCAGTTGACCCTGGCTGTGATAATTCTGTCAACCGAAACTTACTTCAAAATATGGACTTTTTTGTTTGCCCAGGGCTTCATTGTGGCCGCTCTGTCCATCATAAGTGCGGTGACAAAGCTGACTTTTATTGTGCCAGTTGGAGTTGTGAGATCTTCTGGGGTGGTTTATTGGAATCCTATTTCCTCCTGGGATTATATTACTGTCTCACAGAATTTTTCACATCCTCAAAGCCTTATAGACATCAATCCTCTTTGTAAGAGTTCCTACCATGTCACCTTGGGTTGGTGTTTCCCCCTGTCCATTACATTTACAGACCATGCAAAGTCCCAGGATTGGACACAAGGATTCTCATGGGGTCTCTGCCTTTATCAATCAAGCACAGATACTGGCCTTACCTTTTCCATTAAGCTCCTCAAGGAACCAGTTCATGTAAAATCGCCAATCCCTATTGGTCCCAACCTGGTTCTAGTTCCCCATGCACAACCACCTAAAACACTTGGCCCTCCATCTCCTATGAAAATTGCTGATGTATTCACTTCAGTAGTTTCTCCTTCTCCCAAAGCCATTCATCCCAAGGCAGATTCTCCCAAAGCTGATACATCTCCCTTTGCTCAGATGGAGAATCTTGTTCTTGCCTTGGTGAATCAGACCTTCCTAGCACTTATCCCTACTTCCCCTGATCTTGTTAATGATTGATGGCTGTGTTACCATTCTCAACCACCTTTCTGTAAAGGCATCGCTTCATCTTGGCAGTATCACACCTACAAATAACTCCAATCATTGCTGCTGGCAACCCAGAGAGTGAAATGGCTTGTCCTTCTCTCAAGTCCCTGGATTGGGCCTCTGTGTGACTCTTAATACACCCCCTTCACAGTATGCCCACCTTTGTAATGTTACCCTTGAACCTGATATTAGCAGCCAATATTTAGTCCCACCAAATGACACTTAGTGGATTTGCCTTGATAGCCTCAACCCCTGCCTCTCAGCCAGTGCCTTTTTGGTTGAGAATTCTGATTTTTGCATTCTTGTACAGTTGGTCCCTCAATTGGTTGATTACCCTTCAGAAGAGTTTTTTCATTTATGGGGCAAGTCCACTGATTCCTCTTCTTCACTGGTTCACCAGCAAAGAGAGCCCCTAACTGCCATGACCATCACAGCCCTCCTAGGCCTTAGTGCCGTGGACACGGGGACTAATGTTTCTTCATATGTTCTCTCCAAATCTAGGTATCAAGAACTCAGTACCACTATTGATAGAGATGTTCAGCATCTTCAACAAGGCATCAACGACCTTGTGAACTCCCTCTCTCCTTTGGCTGAAGTTGTCCTCCAGAATCATAGAGAAGTTGATTTACTCTTTTTACAACAGGGAGGACTATGTGCAGTTCTTAAAGAAGAATATTGCTTTTACATAGACAAGACAGGGATGGTTAAAGAGAGCATTAAAAAGGTCAGAGAAAGCCTTGATAAAAGACAGAGAGAAAGAGAGAGAGAGAGAGAGAGAGAGAGAGAGAGAGAGAGAGAGAGAGAGGAGATGAGAGCTGGTACAAGAATTGGTTTTCAACCTGTCCATGATTGTCAATCCTACTTCCTACAATTTTGGGACCATTAATTGGGTTACTGCTGCTTATTTGTTTTGCTCACTGGGACTTAAATAGGCTTACTAAATTTGTGAAACAACAGATAGATGATTTGATAGCACAACCTATTCAGATACATTATCATAAGTTAGCTATGGAGGACTACGAGACTCAAAATGAGGTTGTTACTTTATCCAGGGTGTTCCCAAAACCCATCTTCACTCAGCCTAAAAGAGGGGACTTCTGCCACTAGACCAAGCAGAGAGGGGCCACCCAGAACCTCTTCTGACTGGTGATCAAAATTCTTGCTTAGGCTGTGAGGCTAATCACTGCAAGGGAATATAAATAAAAGTTAAAAATATCTCTCTGATTTCCCTGAGGTACAAGCCTGAGTGCATAGCAGTTGATGTCAAAAGTATCCCCTTTCCAGGAAAAAGACACTGAGATGGGTATGGCTCTCACACCTCACTCAACAACGACAGGAGGACCGGAGCCATTACAAGGTCCCCTTTAATTACTGGAGGTCAGACCTCTATCCCCACCTTTGCAAAATTGGAATCGCCATGGTCCTTCTATACTTGGAGAAGGCAGGAGATGTCACAAGCAACCCTGCTTATACACTGAAGGCCTAGAATCAGCCACAGGCCTGACATAAATGCTTGCTAAACACAAAGCTTGGGTCTCTGTGAAAAAACACTGAAACAGACGTCTAGAAGCTATTGTAAACAAGCAGCTTTGGTGGAAAATTGCCAGGCTGAATAGTCATAGACCTTGTAGATAGGTAATCTTGGTGGATAGTACCAACTTAGATAAGGATAAGTGATTCATTGTCAGAGTCATAGTGATCTGTCTCCTGAACCTTCACTCAGCTGACACTCTGTTCCGGAAGATATCTGTACTCCCTCTGAAGACCTATACTCCTCTGTCATCCTCTTCCCCATATCCTGCCTTTTTGTGTATATAACCCATGTGAAAAAAGTAAAAATTACAGATTGATAAGCTATAGACAAGCCGTGTTTCTTTGCATCCGGTCATTTTCCCCCATTCTCTCTTAGGTGATCTGCCCGGACCCTGTTTAATGCCCTGCTGGATCAACACTCCACTGCCCAGGATATCTTAGTCCCGCGGCAGTCACATATCTGCCTTGCTGCTCTTTGGGAGGAAATTACAATTTAAGATTGAGAGAGTGCTAAAGTAAAGGAGAAGGACCCTCTGGGGAATGACTGGCCATGATATAGTGTATGCCTATGCAAAGATCTTGGATACAGGAATGTACCTCCTATGTTTGGCCCTGAGACACTAGACCCTCGGTGCTTCAGTTACCCTTGGGTGGGGGTCTGGCCAGTTCCTAGTGTGTCCTGGATCCCAGGCTGTTAGTGGGTTGTGAGGTGTCTATTTTGATTCTACATGAACTATTTGTTCCACACTTGCCATGACTTTTCCAAGGGCATTAACCACACAAGAGTGATGACAGAACTCTGGAAGACTGAATCTTAGAGTTTCAGGATATGATTGCATTTAGAATCTTCTGCAGCACACTGGACTGTGATACTTGCCTGTACTGCTTTTCTACTCTGAAACAGAAACTCTTGCCTCTCACCTACTTTAGTGCATTGCCTCTTTTTGCTTTCTACTCAGGTAGAATTGGATTCAAGTATATAGCTCCAGGAGATTTCATTGTCCTTATCATTTTTGACATGCTAGCTGTCATTCTTACTTACGTCATCCAAGTGACCATCTTCCTTTTAGTCTTCATTATATCCCTGACACTCATCATGAAGGCCATCATTCCCATTGAAACAACACCCTGGACATGGAGTTCAACTGGTATGTTAGCATCTTCATACTGATCACTTTTATTGGGCCCAGTTCTTCTGTGTGTTCTACAACAAGCTGCTTTCTGTTCCTCCAATGTAATTTTCATTATATTGAGTACATACTGTGGCATTAGTTTAGAAGCCAAAATTTATGAAGGCAGTGTGAGTGGCCAGGGTAGATGAGTTAGATATACATGGGCATTAAACTCCTGCCCTTCTGCATTAAGACTATCTTGTTAAAGATAATCTGTGATTTGTCTTCTCACATTACTAGTAACCTTAAAACTGCTATATTTTCTGAATATAAATTGGACACACTGTTCTGTGTTGTTTTTCATTTATGCTTGAGGATGCATAAATTAAATTTATGGGCAATTTAGAATTGAGCAGATCCATCTTCCTCTTGTTCTAGACTGAATAGCATAAGGATTTGTGAAGGAGTATTCCAAAGGAGTCACATGATGAGGCTCCACTATCTTGGCACAGAAGAAATGGTAATAATTGATTTCCAGGTCCCCTTAAAATGTGAGAACCTGTCCCCTGCTCAACATGGGTTTCTTGAACATGCAGCTTGCTGGAGAAAATCCCTTTTTAATAAACATCCAGGGTGGTTCCCAGATTTTTGCCTATGATGGGCTTCAGATACTTTTCTTTTTTGGTTTTATTTTATTAGTTATTTTATTTATTTACATTTCAAATGTTATCCCCCTTCCCAGTTAACCCCACTATCCCCTCCCCTATTCCCCACTTCTATGATTGTGCTTCCCACCCACCTCCCCTCCCACCTCAGTGTCCTAGCATTCCCCTATGCTGGGTCATGAAGATAAAGATTGTGAATAGAAACCTACCTCTCTTCATGTTTCTTTTGACTTGTTCTGACAATGAGGTGCTTCAGTGAGGACACACAAGGGACCAGCGGAGGGAAATTTCCTTTCTGCTGCAGCCTTTTAAGTGTAATGTCTGTTTAGAGTTATTCACTTTCATTTAGTCTGAGACAGAAACACAGTAAGATGATTGTACAGTCTAGGACCAAGGGGCTCTCCTCCCATTGATGCCAGATAAGGTAATCCTATGCTACATATGCAGCTGACACCATGGGTCCATCCATGGGTGAAAGGAGGGATGAAGAAGAGAAATGTCTACCAACCAAAGAGGACACTTCTCACTTTCTTCTCTCCATTCACCCATTGCTGTGGTTAAATGTCAGGTGAAGCTAAAGCAAGGCAGTCAGTTCTGGGGCTGGGAAGAGAAAACCTCATACTAGAAAGTCAGAAAAGTACTCTGCTTTCATATAAAATATCAGGTGACTTTTTCTATGTAGCATCTGCTAGGACACTATGAAAGACTCTAGTCCTTCTGTTACTGAAATGGTAAAGAAATAGCTGCTTAAAACCTACAGAACTTGGTTCCTTTCAAAAGCCTCCTTATGCTCCCCTTGGCTACCCTACATCTCTGCTCCTTCATCTGTCTCTCAGTTCTAACTGGAGACAGATTGTGGGTAATAGTAACACATGAATCAGGGACACTTGCCCATTTCCATAAAGCCATAGGATAGACAAGGAAGGGACACCTTGAATGTATACTCAAATAAACAACATTCTTGGTATCACTCAACTAGAGTGACAGGCCCTGGCAAAAAAGGAACTTGGTGCCAGAGAAAGATTGGGAATACAAACACACCCGTCTTTAAGTTTCTTTTGACTTGTTCCAAAATGAGGGGCTTCAGTGAGGATACCCATGGCACCAGCAGAGGGAGATTTCCTTTCTGCTGTAGCCCTTTAAATACAATGTCTGTTTAGAGTCATTCATTTCCATTTGGTCTGGGACAGAAACACAGTAAGGTAAGATTGTACAGTCCATATTGTACTTTTATATCTACTGTTCTCATAGGTAACAAGATCTTTGCCTGAGTGAAATTACAAAAGAATGTATTCATAGCCCTGATTTAGTTCCTCCAACTACCAGTGGGTCACTTCCTTGGAAAACACATGAGTTGAAAATTTTTCAGAGATCATCTGCAGTCAGAGCAGTTTGTATATGAAAGAACTGGGTTCTTGAGTTTTGATCAGAGTCCAAGAACTTAGGAATGGAGGGAGGGCTTCTTTTACTGAAATTTCTGGCCATGTCTCAAGCTAGGTTTATGCATTTGATACTTTAGAAGGCCCTATCTTTGAAGAAGCTACTGGGTCCTGTTTGGAGTTGGCCACTGCTACCCAGAATCTGGAGGACCAATGACTCTTGCTGACCGAATACTAGCCTAACACCATCAGAATTGTGTGTCAGATGAATCCATATATACTGTCTTTGAGGAATATATATAATTTATGTAATTATTATATATATATATTAATTATATTCATATTATACATATTTATATAATATACTATATAATCTAGTATTATATTAATATATAATTTTATATAATTATTATGTATTATATATTCCTCAAAGGCCATATATTGTACCAGGTTTTATAT
This sequence comes from Grammomys surdaster, assembly GCF_004785775.1. Taxonomy (NCBI): domain Eukaryota; kingdom Metazoa; phylum Chordata; class Mammalia; order Rodentia; family Muridae; genus Grammomys; species Grammomys surdaster. The sequence goes on along the minus strand of NW_021621003.1, from coordinate 438,229 downwards.
GCTGGCCACTACAGTTTGTATTATGTTCCTTGGTTCAGTGAAAGTTTTCCTTAGATATAATAATTAAAATAAGAGGAAATGTTCATTATTGGAAAATATTCTAAATAAAAATGCAGAAAATATTAAACTATTACTACTAATGAAACTTATAAATTAGTACCCACTTCTCTTTATTAGTGCATGATTCAAACATAACAGCAAAACAACACATTACACATAGTCTTTAATTAATCTAGCCTTGATATTCAAAGGCTGTGGCAATTACGAACAGCTCAATTTGTAAGTTCTACATGCAGCTAACTTGTTGGATCCATAATTTTCTCATGGCTTTCTTCATTTCCTGATTTCTCAGTGTGTAAATAATAGGATTCAGTAAAGGAGTGATAACAGTGTAAAATACAGCAAGAGTTGTATTGCTTGCAAAACTCCCAAATGGCCAGGCATAGATGAAGATACAGGGTCCAAAGAACAGAGTGACCACAATTATGTGGGCAGACAATGTGGACAGCGCCTTGGAAAGACTGTCAGGTGATTTGTGCTTTACAATGACAAGAATGACAGTGTATGAAACAAGCAAGAGGATGAAAGAGATAAAGGAGAGCAGCCCACTGTCAGCAATCACAAATAACTCTAGAGTGTATGTTTCAATACAAGCAAGCTTGATTACCAGGGGAAGATCACAAAATATATTATTTACAATATTGTATCCACAGAAAGGCAAATTCACTGTCAATGCCATCTGGCTCATGGTATGTATGAAACCAATTGTCCAGGAAAGTATAATAAACCTGATCAGCAACCTGTGACTCATGATTATCCTGTAGTGCAAGGGTTTGCATATGGCCACATATCTGTCGAAGGCCATGACTATCAAAAGGGTCATTTCAGCACCCCCAAAGAAATGCATGAAGAACATCTGGGCCATGCAGCCCTGAAAAGAGATGCTCTTGTGTGCTGCAAGCAAGTCTGTGATCATCTTGGGTGTCGTGACAGTAGAAAGACACATGTCCAGGAAGGAGAGGTTTCCAAGAAGAAAGTACATGGGAGAATGAAGGGCAGAATTAGCTGCCACTGTAATTATAATAAGGATGTTGCCCACCACAGTAGCAACATAGATCAAAGTAAATGTCACAAAGAAGAAAGTTTGAAGTTGCCAATCTCCAGAAAATCCCACTAAAATAAATTCTTTAACAGCAGATCCATTTTTATAATCCATTTATTCAACTCAGAACGGTTCTAGAAGTACTTTAAATACAGAAGTGAAAAACAAAAGCAAGCTATAGTTAGTATGTTTGTATTTCTAATATTTGTTGATAATGTTAACTCATGATTTGAAAGCATGCAGTGTTTAACATATCAATATATCAAACACATCATAGCTTGAAATGATTTTAAGTATCACATCACTTTAAACAATATTCTTAAGGTTATATAAAACAGAAAACATTTGAAAGGGTAATAATTCTATTTATATCCTTTTATCTTATCAGATAATATATTTCAGTAGATCCTTTTTTCCCATTAATCTCTTCATATAGAAATAAAAATAAAGATTACATGGCAATAACTTTTTTGCCTCTAATTTATTACAGTCTCCTGTTTCACATATTCCTTGCAGTTATGTTATTTAAATATTCAAGTAATATAGAATCATAACTGTAAATATATTGCTCTGTATTTATGAAGATATTATCAAAGATTATATAGTATTTTTAAAGCAGATACAAATTAGAATTTAATTTATACACAGAAGCAAATCTATGCAGTCATTAAATAGTTTTTCTTTTTAATTTTTTGTAATGTATTCTAAAAACGTCAAGAATCACAGACTCAGACTCAAATGATTTTGAGCCTGTGTCCTCAAATAATAAATTGCCAATTCAAAAGAAGGGCTATTGTGATAAATGTATGTTTACATTTGTTGGTTTAAGAGCAAATAACATGATGTCTCAATTTTTCTGTAAAGGTTTTGCTTGTGTTACCTAGGCTTCATTATGAATTATTTAATGTATGATAAATGTGTTTAGTGCTCATAGCAAACACATTATATAAGAGTATTATTGTTGGTATGTGCATATAAAAAGCTATAATGTAATATCTATTGACCATTTTAACAATTATCTAGCTAACAAGACTGAATAATGTATAACCAAATAATTGAACATTCTTTGAACTCATGTGTCTCATATGAATTTCTTAGAAGATATGATACAACAACAAAGAGATAACGTAAATACAATTAACTACAACTGTTTTTCCTATGTGACCAATGTCTGTTATACAGAGACCTCATAATCTAGAAATATATTGTTATAATGAAAATAAGCTATGTGAGAAAAGTTTTAACTTTGTGTAGGACTTATGCAAAACAGATTTAAGTCAATTCTATGTGAGACCTTCAAAAGTGAAATAAACTTTAAGGTGAATAAGCAAAAAATGATGTGCTATGGATATGTTAAAATACATGAAATGAAATGTGTTAAGTACATCTTTGTAATACAATCCAGTTGCTTGAAATCTACTGTTTCCGTCTGAGACACAATAGCGTGCTCTAGATCAAATACAATACGTTTTTAAATTTATTACAGACTTTTGCTGGTATATACACTTTTTGCATCTTGTTTATTTTGCTTTTCTTACTATGGAGAATACTCATGATAAAATTCTTAAGTTATTTATAGTTTATCTTTCGGTTTGAATGTAAAACATCTTATATCACTCCCCTTTACCCAGTGATCACCTTTCTTCATATACGGTCTAAGAATTATTTTTACAGAGGCTTTCTAAGTATCTAATTTAGATCATAAATTAACCTTCCAGTTCCTTCCAAACTGTGAATACACACATACATTTATACATTCTTTCAACTGCCTCAATACTGAAAAAAATAGTCACTATTCTGCAAAATGTTATAGGACACTAGAATTTCTTTTATTCTCAAAGGTAGTATGAGCTTTCTGAATGATCATATAACCTTTCTTGTATTTCTTATATTCATTGTAATTAGTCATCGACAATTTTTTTCTGCAGCATAATCTTGAGAGTATATTTTCTTTCAAATTTCCAAGAATTGTTAATTCTAGATTACTGTGAAGTGAAATTAGCTCTCAGTTGGAGGATATGATCCATCAAAGGCTCAAATCTTCCTTTGACTAACATATTTTGTTAAAATACCATCAATACCATCTTCACCATAATAAATTTAATGAATTTGCTTGCTATAATACTTTAACTTACCTTTCCTAACATACAGAATGAAGATCATAATATTTAAAGTAGTGTTTAAAATTGAAAATAGGCCTTTTATTTTCTTTAATGGCCTGTATGCCATTCTAAAGAGTATCTTTCACTTCCTTTAAAGATGTGGATCAATTACTAGAGAAAGTTTTTTTTAGAGTACTGGGAATCCAAACCTCAGTGGGAGTTGTTAAAAAATGAAACTATTGCCCACTTTGGCATAACCAAGAGAGATGCTTGCATTTTATTCTTGGTCATGTAATGAGGTGTGTTCCTGACTGGGTTGTACCATGATTATAACAGCCATGAAATTCTTGTTGTACTGGTGGTGATATCATAAGTCTAGAAAGATTTTATTGAAAGGAAATTATCTTTTCTCACATTAATTCAAATCATTCTTCTTAGTTTCAATTTTTGTGGCTATTTTAAATAGAATAATTCATGAACAATTTTGAGTATATCCTCAACACATCATTTATATACAAATTAACTTGTAGAACATACAGGAAGTAGAGTATTTGAAAAAATTATAATACTCATTTCTAAGTTATAGTACAAAGCTATACTAATGGAAATAGTATGGTACTGCCACAAAAACAGACACATAGATCAGTGGAAAATAATAGAAGATGCAGGCTAGAGTTCATGGATTTAAAGCCATTTTTTAATGAAGAGGCTCCCAAAATACCAAACAACGGAGGAAAAACACTATGTTTAACAAATTGTGTTAGGAAAACTAGATGTGTCCATGTATAAGAGTAAAATTATGCTCTTATCCCTTACTCTATACATGCCATCCCAAAATAAATCAATAACCTCAATAAAAGACCATACACTTTAAAACTGGTGGAAGAAAAGTTAGTTATTACATGCTGACATATTGGTAGAGGTAAGGACATTCTGTATTCTCAGATAGAACACTCTGGGGGAGGTTCAGGAGATACAGACTTGCTGAAGAAAGTACATTACTGGGCTTTGAAGTAATAAAGCCTTGTGCTCCACCCAATTCACACTGCTTCATACTTATCTTGGAAAATGTAATCTCTTGGATTCTTACCCGGACATAATGTCTTCTACTTTGTATCATGCCTTCCCTTGATGATGGACTTTTATCCTTCTAAAATCCGTATCCCAAATTAACTTTTCTATAAGTTTCCTCGGTCAGATTATATTATCACAGCAACAGAAAATGACCTAATATAATGTGGTTCCACAGGCAGAGAAAAAATGAACCCTGATTTCTAATCAAATCTCACCATTTATTCATAATTATCAAAAGCTGTCTATTCCTCTCATTTTTATTGTTTTTTGTGGTATATTCTCAGGTATTTTATTTTACTATTCTGGCATGATTTATTTGTTTTCTGTGATATCTTGACTGTTTCTATCATTGTCTACATATTTATGTATTCAGTCTAATATTCTCTGGAGATCCTGTTTAGTAGCTGTGTATTCCATTTATCTGTTTTTACTTTGGAAACATTCATTTCTTCTTAATATTATTAAATAGTTTTGCTGGATAGTAGCTGGTTTGACAGTGTCTTCATGACTTAGACATCTTTGAAAGCCCTTATGGTTTTAAATGTTTCTGTGAAATAACCCTATGTTTTTAACGGCCGTTTCTTTTGTAACAGCTGGTTCTGCTACTTTGTAAAGGCCTGCCGGTTCTGCTGCACCGGTCCACAGGTCAGGGTCTAGCAAGAGAGAGAGTGGGGACGGAGGTAGGGCGGAAAAGGGGCGAGAGACGCAAAAGATAGATACAAGACAGAGTCCGGTGGAGTCTCTTCAAGTCTCTTCTTTATTCTCCTCTCTTCTTCAGTCTCCTGACACCTCCCACCTTCCACCTTCTTACTTTTTCCATACATAGAAAGGAAATCCTGGGTATTTATACCCTTTACCAAGTGACTTGCCCTCCTGAACTGAAGCCACTATGTCATGTGCCTTGTAGCCATGGATACCAGGAGCACCTTGCAGCTGGGGGCACTAAACAGTGTAACAAGATGTTTATCAGAGTGTGCTCAGCTATTGCAGGCTGTTGAAAACAAGTCTCTTGTCAGGGTATATGGCTCGAGATGGCTGTAAAGATGATAGCCGCTTTCGGCTAAGAATCGGCTCCCAACATATGTTATTCTTTTTAAAAATAAATATAGCTTTTTTATTAAATTTATTTCTTTATTCTCTTTACAGCCCAATATCAGCCCTTCCTCTTCTCCCAGTATCTGCTGATGTAAGTCCTTCCCTCCAATCCTCTCAGAAGGGGAAGCTCCCCTCTGGGTGTCAACCCATCCATCCCCTATTTAACCCACACACCCACCTCCCACACTCTCCCCACACCCCTCCTCACATCTGAAGTTGCTGTAGGTCTAAGCACATCCTTATATTTTAATTTTTTTAATTTAGATATAATTTCATTATTTCTCCATTGCCATTTTATCTACACTCCACATCTCTCACTACATTACAAAATCATGACTTATTTTTTAAAAAAATATTAAACATGTATATAATTGCACAGATATGTGGATACAACCTGCTTAGTACATTTTATTTATTTATTTATTTATTTATTTATTTTGGTTTTTTGAGACAGAGATTCTCTGTGTAGCCCTGGCTGTCCTGGAACTCACTCTGTAGACCAGGCTGGCCTTGAACTCAGAAATCCACCTGCCTCTGCCTCCCAAATGCTGGGATTAAAGGTGTGCACCACCACTGCCCAGCAATACATTTAGTGTGGTGTGTATTTGTGATTTCTGAGACAACTACCTGACATTTTATAAACAATTATTGACAGTGAGTCTGTTATTATTAACTAATTTGGCCTGTCTCTCTGGATGTTTTCAATGCCCTATATTCTGTTAATTATAGTATTTTAACTAGATTATATCTTGGAGAACTTCTTTGTTGATCTAGTCTGTTTTGTATTTGGTTGATCTCTTATATCTAGATGGGCTTGTCTTACTCCAGATTTGGAAAATTTCTTATATTGTTTTATTGAAGATAATTTCTGTGACTGTGAGACATTCATATAGGTAAGGTTTCAATCACCTTATTTAGTTTTTCAGCCCCTGGTTCAGTTCAGTTTGCATTTTTCTTAAAATCTTCAAATTCTATTTGCATGTATTAGATTAATATTTTATTTTATTCTTTTCCTTGTCTTTGTCTTTCTAAATTGTTTGATCATTGCATAATTATTCTTCTGAATTCATTTTCTTTTTGTTCTTTTTCATCATTTTCAATATTGACCATTACTATGGGATTTCTATATTTTGAGAGAATAGATATTATTTTTGGTGTTTCTTTTTCTGCCTTGAAGTTAACAGAATAAAATACTTGTAATGTGCAAGTATAAAGTAAATAAACAAAATTTAAATCTCAGTACCTTAGTCACGTTTGTCACATTTTTAGGATCCAAGTAATGAGGCAGAAGTAGTAGCTTCTGAGTTGTTAAAAACAAATCTATTATGGATGAACTTTAGTCCTGCTGCAGCCAGAAAATTAGAGCTCTATGAAAACACTAACTAATAATAATATAACAATAATATAATACTAATATGTGAAGAAGAAAAAAGGAGGAGGAAGAAGAAGAGGAGGAAAGCTCAAAAGCACAAAGTATATTTTTAAAAAAATCATAAAGGAAACATTTACCAATCTAAAGAAAGATAATTGTAAAGGCAGGAGAAAAGTACAGAACACCAAATAGGACCAGAAATAAATTCCCCATGATACCGGATAATTCAAACACTAAATGTACAGAACAAGGAATGGATACTAAAATCTGCAAAAAGAAATGATCAAGTAACATATAGCAGAATAACAACTGGCATTTTAATGGAAATCATGAAAAACAAAGGTCAGGATATATGTTCTATAAACTTTGAAGGAACACAGATGCTGGCATTATTATACCCACCAAAACTATCAATTATAACTGTTCAAAAATATTCTATGACAAAAACAAATTTAAGCAATTTATATCTACCAATCCAGCTCCTCAGAAAGGCCTAGGAAAATTTAAGTCTGAAGAGGTTAACTACAACTTAGAGGATACATGGAACAAATAATCCAAGAAAAGTAAATTAAAAGAGGGAGGAAATACCACCACAAAAGGAATCAATAAATATTGCTCATTAAGAATTCCAAATAGTGATAGTTTTAATTCCTCAATAAAAACAGAGATGAACAGTTTGGATTAGAAAAGAAGATCCATCTTTCCATGACATTCAAGAAACATGTCTCTCCTTAATGGATAGACATATCCTACAGTAAATGGATAGAAAAAGGCATTCAAAGAAAATGGATGCAAGGAGAAAGCATGAATAGTTATTATAATATTTGACAAAATAGACTCCAAAACTAATGAGAAGGATTGGAAAAGATGGTACATACTCATTAAAGTAAAAAGCCACCACCAAGATAATGTTACAATTACAAGGATTAATGTACCATACACAAGTATACCAAAGTCAATAAAAGAAGCATTACTACAGAAAAATTCACGTGTTGTTTCTCACACTATGATAGTGGGTAAGTTCATTACTCTACTTTCACAAATAGGTAAAAATAAAGACAAAACTAAATAGAGAAAAATTGAAATTATAAAACATCATAAATTAAATTATCTATCAGACATTTACAGAACATTACACCCAAACACTATATCTTCTCAGAAGGTCACAGGGATGTCTTCAAAACTAGTCACATATGTGAACACAAATCAAGTCTCAACTGATATGAGAAAATATAAAAACTAGTATCTTATCTTGATTAAAACTGAATATCAACAATAACAGAAACAGCAGGAAGCACACAAACTCATGGAAACTAAGTAACTCACTGTTGAATGAAAATTGGGTAAAGACAAAATTCAAGAGGAAAACAAAAACTTTTTACAATGGAAGAAAAAAATACAATGTTCCCAAATATACAGCATGTTCATATCACGATTGTTACATTAAAACAAACAAACTAGAGAAATCTCAAGAGCAACATAAACAATTAACTCCCAAATGAAATAGGTGGCAAGAAATAATAAAAATTTAGGCTCAAATCAATGAAATAGAAATAAGCAAACAAAAACAATAAATGTTTCCACTAACATCAGGAATAAGACACTCTTCTCCACACCCATCCAAATTGCCTTGTAATCTTAGCTGTAGCAATAAGTCAACTGAAGAAGATCAAGTGGATATGACTGGGAAAGAAAGCAGTCAAAGCATCCCTATTTGCAGATGATATGATTTTATACATAAAAGACCCTAAAGATGCCACTAGAAAAATGTCTACATCTGATAAACACTTTCTTCAAATTATCATGATATCAGATTAACACACCAAAACTAATAGTCCATGTACAAACAAAAAACATACAAACAAAGTTATCTAAGAAATAGTACTTTTCACTGTAGCCTGAAAAAGAACTTGTGTTAACTCTAGCCAAGCTAGTGAAAGATGTGTTTAATATAACTTTAAGTCATTTAAGAAAGAAATTGTGAAAAAATAGATAATGGAAAAAATGTCTCATGCTCTTGAATCAGTAAGATTAAAGTAGTAAAAATGGTCATTCTCCCAAAATTTACAACTACCAATGCAACAAAATTCCAACACAATCCCAACACAGAAATTAAAAATTCAAGTTTCAACTTTACGTAGAAACACAAAGAATTGAGGTAACTAAAACAATCCAAGATTAAAAAACGATCTACTGGAGACTAGAGGTATTGTTGTCCCATATTTCTTTTCTTTCTTTTTTCTTTTTTTAAATTTTTTTAATGGATATATTATTTATTTACATTTCAGATGCCATCCCCTTTCATCATTTCCCCTCCCTAGAAAACTCCTATCCTATCCTATCCATCCTCCTCCTTTTTGCTTTTATACCATTTTAATTACATGCAAGTATTGAAGTCCATTCTAGGTTGAGGACCTAGCAATTCAATAGATGCAAATAGTCAAGGAACAAGGAATACAATAAACATAAATAGTCAAAGAACATGCAAGGCTATAAACAAAGTTCCATGAACACTCCTATGATCACTGTTTCTAAGGGCTTATCAGGATGATCCTTCCCTGTCCTAGCCCAAAGTCATTTTCATGTCTGAAGCCTACTTCTTTGTTCTAGCCTAAAATTTAGATTCCTGTCTGAAATTACTTCTTTGTTCTAGCCTAATGTCAGATTCCTGCCTGAAGCCCACTTCCTTGTCCTTGCTCAATTACTCCATATTTCAAGTTGTGTTATAGAACTATAGTAATACACTTAAAACAGCATGCTATTGGCACTAAAAACCATGTTGACAAAGGAATCAAATTGAAGACATTGACATTATTCTACATACCTCTAAAAACCTGATGAATATTAAAGAAGCAAGAATAAATATATACTGCAGAAAAGATAACATCTCCAATAAATGAACATGTTTAACTAAATGGCTATATGTAGAAGAATCCAAGTAAATCCACATTTGTCACCCTGCATAAAACTCAATCACAAAGGGATCAAAACTTCAGCACCAGACCAAATATCCTGAATCTAATAAGAGAGAAAGTTGTGAATAATTTTGAACTCATTGGCACAGAAATATATATATACAGAACCCTAGGACTTAGTATCTAAAAAAAATCTCTAAAGAATTAAAAAATGAACATTGAGAAAATATCATTCAATTAAAAATAAGGTTCAAAACTAATCAGAGAGTTCTCAAGAGATAATGCACAAATGAAGGAGAAGCACTTAATAAGAGAGGTTCAATGTTATTGCCCAGTAGGAAAATGAAATTAAAGCTACTTTGAGATTTTATCTTGCACAAGTCAAAATAGCCAAGATCAATAAGACAAGTGCTGGTGAAGATTCAGGCACAGTGGGACACTTACTCATTGCTGGTGAGACTGCCAACTGATACAACCTCTATGGAAATCAATATGTTAGTTCCTCAGGAATCTGGAATAGATCTCCCTAGGTCCAGCAATATCCCTCTTGGGCATATACCCTACACCCTACACCCTACTATAGAGATAGATACTTGTTCATCCATGTTCATTGCTGTTCTATTCATTATAGACTGAAGTTAGAAACACCTTTTATGCCCATCAGCTGATGAATGAATAATAAATTTATTAATGAAACACTACTCATCTATAAAAAATTAAACTGGGAACTTTGCAGATAATTGGATGAAAAAAAATCATTCTGATTGAGGTAATCTAGATCCCAAAAGACAATTTCTTTCATATATAGATGCAATTTTTTAAGCTCCAAGGCACAGAGAAAACTCCCAAGTAGGGTCAACTAATATTACTTCCTTGAAAGGAGAGGGAAGTTCATTCAGACCTTTCTCAGGGGAATACAGAAAATATTTTTTTAGAAAAGACAATTAGTTAATCATTATGCTAATAGTTCCCCCTTCAACCATCACAATACAATATATAGAAACACAAATCGAAAAGTAAAAGGCATAAGATCAAGGACTGCAGCATCTGGCTCAACTTTGCTGATACTTTGTCAAACAGCTATGCTAGCTTCATGACTCTCACCATTCCTCTAGGAAATAGCTATGCCAAGGTACCATATGCCACCAAGTAAATCCTCACAGGCTATTGTCAAGGTGATTGGCTGCTCTTTACAATTTGATAGTAAGGTCATACTGCTGAAAACAATACTTATGTCTTCAACTGAAAAAGCTGAGCTGGTGCCTAACTAGAAAAAAATTCATTCCCCCTTAATAGTATTCATGCTGCTAGAAGATGCTCTACATGCTATCAGGAGAGAAAAGTAATTATCCAGCTACATGTGCTGAGACCTGCAACAGTGACCTATCTGCATGACATAATAGTTCAATAGTAGCACAAAGTTTATGTGAGAAACCAACTACTTTGTGATTAAATTTAAGGTAAATTCCATGAGTTTGAACCCATACCTAGTACTGCTAAAGTGGCTAGGTATCTGAGACTAGATAAGTGATGGGCTTAGGGTAAAACCTACTATTATTTTTCTGCTAAAGGAATATAGATATTAAATGAGTCCTAATGTTATGCCTCTATACCCATAGATAAGTGTCTTACTCAACATGAATCAGAAAAGTCCTTTCCTTTAGTAGATGGGAATTAACACAATGATCCATAAATGAACAATGTACAGAGAATGAAACACTTTGGAGCACTCTGTCCTAAATGTTATGTTTTCAACAAACCCATCCCCTGAAGGCTCTTGGATCTCTGCAGAAGAGAGGAGAAGACTGTACAAGCCAAAAGTGACTCCATTACATCTTTGCCTTCTAGACACAGCAGGAGTAATGCACATATTGACTAGTAGAGACCTGGCAGCATAAACTAGACCTACACAGTTTAAGCCAGATTAGATTCCATCACTGTGAGGGGAAGTAGACAAAGAGTCAACCTTAATCAAGAAGATTAAGATTTTTGTTTTTTAATCAGCTTGCAATTCATACATCTGACAAAGGAAAAATCGGTTTTCTCAAATGGAGTCTCACTGGGTATATAAGCCATACTCTAAGGCTGTCTGCATGCCCAGGAGTACTTGGTCAATGCTAAATTAGCTCAATATTTTTTTGTGATTTTTATTTTATTTTATTTTATTTTATTTTATTTTTGGCTTTTGCTTGTTTATTTTGATTTTGATATTTTCAACTGCCATTTTTTAGTTAGTTAGCTTGTTTGTTTTTTTTAAGATAGGGAAAAGCGAATATAAATATGGGTAGGTAAGAGCATAGGGACCATCTTGGGTGGAGATGGGGATGTTGAAAACTTCATGAAAATATATTGCACAAAAGCCTGCTAAATTGATATATGTAGATAGATGATGAGAGAGAGAGAGAAAGAGAGAGAGAGAGAGAGAGAGAGAGAGAGAGAGAGAGAGAGAGAAGTGTGCATTTAGTTAGGCTTTTAGTTCCAGAGTTAGAGATCATGATAGCAGTGTGAATGCATGGTAGCCAGAAGATCTGAGAAATTACACCCTAAACTGTAAGCCAGAGTCAGTAAGCACACTGGAGCTGGCAGAAGGCGTTGGCAGAAAACTTTGAAATCTCCAAGCCTGCCTCATGACACACCTCCTTCAAGAAGGTCTCTTCATAATCTTTCGCAAATAGTTCTATAAACTGGAAGCAAATAACCATATGAACCTATTGGGGGCCATTATCATTCAAAATACTATATTCCACTCCTGGATCCTATCATAATGCAATAATACATCCATCCCAACTACAAACTTCCTATATTCTTTTACTTCTTAATCTCCACCCCCTCTTTTGAGAATCCAAGCAACCTCTTAATTGTAATCAAAAACAAAATTACATACTTTCAAAACACAATGACTCAGAATCTATATTACCATGCTAAATAGGAAGAAACAGAGTGTATAATGAGGAAATCTTGAACCAATATAAGTTTTAACCCCAGCAGAGCAAACTCCTAATCTCGTATTTCCACATCCATTATGGAAGGACTTGGATGACTCAGCTATTCTAGCTTTGCTGCCTGAAATATACATCTATGACTCAGTCTGGTTCTGTGCCCTTTGTATGCTCCCCTTGACAGACATCACCTAGCTCTGGAATATCTAATATCTTAGAGTATCCAACATAATCCATCTTTCACTTTTGCTGTTTTGTACAGTATCCTCTAAAGACCTCTTGTACTGTCAAGGGCTTACAGTTACTCCGTGATGGTGGAGTGAAGGCATAGCAGCAAGAACAACCAAGAGAACACATATCAAACCACAGGTAGAAGTCAGGGATCATACTGGTGTTGCAGAGAGATTTTGAAGCTTTAAATATCACACGGTGCCACACTATCTCCAACAAGACCGCATCTTATAATCCTTCCCCCAAAACCATACCAAGTATTGATACATATGACATTTAAGATTCATTCAAACCATCACAAGTTCTAAGCCACTTGATTCTCTCCTCGTCTAGTCAAAGCATCTTGGTAGTCACTTCAGAATTACAGTTTGTAACTCAGTACAATTCAGGAGTTCTGAAGACAACAAAATTCTGATAGGAGATGTTAAAAGTGAATGTATGTTATAGATGCTGTCAAGTGCCTCAAATTCAGTTTCTCCTGGACAATTATTCATAGGCCATACATATCTATCATTTTTTCTTTAAGCCAGTGACTTTACAATATGGTTGACACAATTGGTTCTAGGCAAATATGTGGTAAGAATCTCACTCCTGCAGAGCACTAATCTGTAATGAACATAACTTATATTTCAGCAATATTTAGAAAAAGTAACACAGAAAAGAAAATGTGAAGGACTGGTTGTGTCTGGCCCAGAATTAGTCCTACTGACATGAATAGAGTTCTGTACCTCACAGTAATTGGCAACAGAGCCTGGTGACACAGAGTAGAAAGAGATCTAAAGGGGTGTGCATCCCCTAAGTGTGCTAGATATGGCACAACACTTAGCACTTGTCAATAGAAGCTTCATGAAGGGGTGGGTATTATCTTTGACTCAAGGTTAAGCTTATAGGATATAAGATTTACAGCACAGTGATTCCCATAATTCACTGTTGGCTGATGCTGTCAGCTCACAATGGAAGCATAAGCTGCTTCTGTGGAAAACCCACAGACAGGGAGTTTCACTGTACCTTGCACATCAAGATCCACTTGACATTATGATCCAGGGCAGTATTTCACCTTAAGAGGAAGAAAAAGAATTAAGCCTTAGAACAAATGCCAATCACATGCCAAAAAGTTGTTCCCAACAGGTTTTTTAAGTCCAGTTGTTGCCCCTCAGCCCATTGCTCCTCCCCACCAATCCCAGTCTTCAAGAGACAGTCCACCTCTCCCCCACCAGGCCTCCTCAAACATGGGGACTCAAGTCTCTCCAGGGTTAGGCTTGTCTTCTCCTACTGAGGCCAGACCAAGCAGTCGTCTCTTGTATATGTGTGTTGAGGGGGAGGTCGGACCAGCAAATGTATGCTCCTTGATTAGTGGGTCAGTGTCTGAGAGATCTCAGGGGACCAGGTTAGTTGAGACTGCTGGTCTTCCTATGGGATCACCCTCCTCTGTTTCTTCAAGCCTTTCCCTAATTCAATTACAGGGGTCCCAGTTTCTGTCCAATAGTTGGGTGTAAGTATCTGCCTCTGTCCCAGTCAGCTGCTTGTTGGGCTACTAACAAGACAACTATGCTAGGCTCCTATATGTAAGCACACCATAGCATCAGTAATATTGTAAGGCCTTGGAGGTCTCCTTGAGTTGCATCCCAATCTGGATCTGTCACTGGACCTCTTTGATGTCAGTCTTTTACCCCCTGCCCACAGAAGCCCCCTATCCCATCCTACCTCCTCCTTTTGCTTTTAAACCATTTTAATTACATGTAAGTTTTAAGGTCAGTTCTAGGTTGAGGAACTAGCAATAAATAGATGCAAATAGTCAAGGAACAGCAAGATAATAAACACAAATAGTCACAGAATAAACAAGGCAATAACCAAAGTTCCCTGATCACAAACATGATCACTATTTCCAAGGGCTTATCAAGATGACCAAAATATCTGAGCCTACTTCCCTGTCCTAGTCCAAAGTCATTTTTTATGTCTGAAGCCTACTTCTTTGTTCTAGCCTAAGATTTAGATTCCTGACTGAAATGACTTCTTTGTTCTAGCCTAATGTCAGTTTTCTGCCTGAAGCCCACTTTCTTGTCCTTGGCCAATGGCATATTCCTGAGAAGCAGTCCATTTCCCTGTCCTTGACCAATGACAGATTCTTGCCAAGCAGCCCCAAAAGCTCTCCACCTCTCCCCCTCCCCCTTTTTTTGTTTCATAAACAAGATTGAGTTTATCTTAGGTCATTTTAACAAAAATGCCTTGTTTACCCATCGTTGAATATGCATTATTAAAAAGCAATGAACTTCTGTCTTAGGTTGGTAAAGCTCTGTGCAGAATCTTACCCATCCTTGGTTTGCCAGCCTGTTAAATTAATAACTCTGTCTGGAGATCCATTTTCAGTTTCAAGTCATGTATTTTGGCTCCCAACATGTTGATGTTGTTAAAGACAAGCTTTAACAAGATGGGCAAGAATAAAAGTATTTTCAGGACAAAAAGGGCTAGCATGATAAAGCTATATATGCAATTCTTGAAGCTTGATCAAAATAGAAATACTGACCTCAGGCCATGGATACTTTTATCAGCAGTATCTGTGGCATCAAAGCTCAGCAGAGCAGCATTCTTTAAATTCATAAGCTTACTATGCAAAGTTAAAACATCCAGAGAGGTGTAAGAATTATGCCAAATACACTGCAAGTGTATTTAAACTTTTTCCTAATTATAATGAGTATCATTGTAAATTTTAGAAGTAGCACAACTCCATTGGTATTTGGCATGCCACTTGAGATGGCTCCTTACTCTTAAACTTTGAACTACCTTCCAATAATTTGAATAGGATATAGAGCATCAATTCATTTTTCCAAATGCCTATCAAAATCTTCTTGTATACTCAACACATTAGTAACATCTTTTTGCTAAATGATTAGCAGAAGTATCTGTATTAACTTCTTTGTCAAAGTAATTGTAGAAGCACTGGTGCTAGCAATTAATGTAATTAAAGCTGTTATACCAGCAATAATCAAGCCTGCTACCCTCTTGTTTCTGCTTAAAGCCTGACTCACTTCTTCTAGTACTTGCAAGCTTTTTTAATACCAAGGTTCTGTAATACTCAGGGCAGTAAAGCAAAAGCTGGTTGATAAACCTCTGTAACAGACATACCATGATTCAAAACACTAACACAATTAGAAAGTATACAATCAATGCAACTTACATTGAATACTGTAGAAGAAACAGAAGTAATTTTAACTTGACAATTAAAAGAACCTTAACACATGTACTAACACTTGTTTCAAATCCAGATCCTGTCCCATCTTTATCTCTTGCTAACATAATATGGTAGAGAACTGCAACTAACCTCCAAATATGTCTCTGAAGATGAACAGAACCACTCTTCCAAATGACGTTCGTTACTTACAATATTGGATTGATTTCTAGACCAGTACATGATTGAGTCCAAATAACTGGTCACATTTAAGAAAAATACAAGAGTCATTATAACTTCTCATTTTGATTTTCTGTTCCATGGGGTCTAAAACCTTGAGGCAAGGCAGCTTGTCCCATCTGGGATATAGGCAAGCAATGGTGGGTCAGAAACATATGTCCTATATAGCTTCCCAGTCACCATTGTCAGGGAACTCAGCAAGATCACAGGTCAGCATCATTCTTTGTCCCAGCATTAGCATGTCTCACCCATCACTCTGACAGCCACCATACTCCTTCAGCATCCTGTAGAAAAAACACAAACATGCCCTCTTCCCTGTATTAAATACCTGATCTGGATCATGCCACATGCCAATAAGTGGAACCTTTACTTTCACCTAGACATAAGTATGCCTAGTTGTAGGGTGCCATACACTCTGCAGATAGTTCCTTGACATCCAAATTATTTTTAAAAATTTAAAATTAAAAGAACATGATTTAAATAAATTTGTGGTGTATGGGGATATACCTCCCCGATTTTTATATTATGAAGATATTGTTTTAAAGTTCCATGGGCACCGTCCATAGTCCCTTGTCCTTGAGGATTATAAGGAATGGCAGTAATATGAGTAATATTACATTGTTGACAATAAGTCTCAAATGCTTGACTGCAATACCCATTTTCATTATCTGTTATTTTTAATTTGATAATTTATTCATCTACATTTCAGTTGTTATCCCCTATCCCCATTGTCCCTCCAGAAACCCCTTATTCTACCTCCCTTCCTCCTGCTTCTATGAGAGTATACCCCCACCCATACACTCAATCCCACTTCCCTGCCCTCTAATTCCCCCACACTGGGGTATCCATCCTTCACAGGACCACGGATTTCCTCTCCCACTGATGCCCAAGAAGGCCATCCTCCACTACATATACAGCTGGAGACATATGTGTCTCTCCATATGTGTTCCCAGGCTGGCTCTTTAGACCCTGGGAGCTCTGTATGGTTGGTACTGTTGCTCTCCCCATGGGGTTTTAAGCCCCTTCAACTCCTTCAGTCTTCTCTCTAACTTCTCTATTGGGGACCCTGTGATCACTTCTATGGTTAGTTGAAACCATCCACTTCTGTGAGCCTCTCAGGAGAAAACTATATCAGGCTCCTGTCAGCATGTACTTTCTGGCATCTACAACTGTGTTTGCATTTGGTGATGGCACATGGGATGGATCCCCAAGTGGGGCAGTCTCCAGATAGTCCCTCTTCTAGTCTTTGCTCCACATTTTGTCTTCTTATTTGCACCCATGAGTATTTTGTTACTCCATATAAGGATCCAAGCACCCACACTTTGGTCTTTAGTCTTCATGAGCTTCATGTTGTCTGTGAGTGGTATCTTTGGTATTGTGAGCTTTTGGGCTAATATCCACTTATCAGTGAGTGCACACCATGTGTGTTCTTTTATGATTGGGTTATCTCACTCAGGATGATATTTTCTAGTGCAATTCATTTGTCTAAGAATTACATGAATTCATTATTTTTAATAGCTGAGTAGTACTCCATTGTGTAAATGTACCTTCTGTATCCATTTCTCTGTTGAAGGATATCTGGATTCTTTCCAGCTTCTGGCTATTATAAAAAAGGCTGCTATGAACATATTGTAACATGTGTCCTGATATATGTTGGAGCATCTTTTGGGTATATGGTCAGGAGTTGGATAGCTGAATCCTCAGGTAATACTATGTCCAATTTTCTGAGGAATCACAAGACTTGTTTCCAGAATGGTTGTATCAGCTTACAATTCCACCAACAATGGAGGAGTGTTTCTCTTTCTCCACATCCTCACCAGCATCTACTATCACCTGAGTTTTTGATCTTAGCCATTCTGACTGGTAAGAGATAGAATCTAAGGGTTGTTTTGATTTTTATTTCCCTGATGATTAAAGATGTTGAACATTCCTTTAGGTACTTCTCACCATTCAATATTCCTCAGTTGAAAATTCTTCATTGATCTCTGTACTCCATTTTTAATAAGGTTATTTGATTATCTGGAGTCTAATTCTTGAGTTCTTTGTATATTTTGGATATTAGCCCTCAATCAGATGTAGGATTGGTAAAGATATTTTCCCAATCTGTTTTTGTCCCATTGACAGTGTCCTTTGCCTTACAGAAGCTTTGCAGTTTTATGAGGTCCTATTTGTCAGTTTTTGATTTTAAAGTGTAAGCCATTGGTGTTCTCTTCAGGAATTTTCCCCTGTGCCCATGTGTTCGAGGCTCTTCTACACTCTCTCTTCAATTAATTTCAATGTGTTTGGTTTCAATGTATTTCTGTGGAGGTCCTTGATCCACTTGGACTTGATCTTTGTACAAGGAGATAAGAATTGGTCGATTTGCGTTCTTCTACATGCTGACCTCCAGTTGAACCAGCACCTTTTGTTGAAAATGCTGTCTTTTCCGATGGATTGTTTAACTCCTTTGTCAAAGATCAAGTGACCATAGCTATGGGGGTTCATTTGTCGGTCTTCTATTCTATTCCATTGATCTTCCTGCCTGTTTCTGTACCAATACCATGCAGATTTTATGGCTATTGCATTATAGCACCATTTGAGATTGGGGATAGTGATTACCCCACTAGTTCTTTTATTGTTGAGAATATCTTTAGGTATCCTGTTTTTTTGTTATTCCAAATAAATTTGCAAATGGCTCTTTTTAACTCTATGAAGAATTGAGTTGGAATTTTGATGGGTATTGCATTGAATCTGTAGATTGCTTTTGGCAATATGGTCATTTTTACTATATTAATCCTGTTAATCCATGAGCATGGGAAATCTTTCCAACTTCTGAGATCTTTGATTTCTTTCTTCAGCAACTTGAATTTCTTGTTGTAGAGATCTGTAATTTCCTTGGTTAGAGTCATACTAAAGTATTTTATATTATTTGTAACTATTGTGACAGGTGTCATTTCTACAATTTCTTACTCAGCCTTTTTATCCTCTGAGTAGAGGAAGGTTACTGATTTGTTTGAGTTAATTTTATATCCAGCCACTTTGCTTAAGTTGTTTATCAGGATTAGGAGTTCTCTGGTGGAAGTTTTGAAGTCACTTATGTATATTATCATATCATCTGGAAATAGTGATATTTTGACTTCTTCCTTTACAAATTGTATCTTTTTGATCTCCTTTTTTGTCCAATTGCTCTGTCTAGGACTTTCAGTACTATATTGAATAGGTAGGGAGAGAGTGGACAGCCTTGTCTAGTCCCTGATTTTAGTGGGATTGCTTCAAGTTTATCTCCATTTAGATTGATGTTGGCTACTGATTTGCTGTACATTGCTTTTACTATGTTTATGTAAGCGCCTTGAATTCCTGTTCTTTCCAAGACTTTTACCATGAAGAGTTGTTGAATTTTGTCAAATGCTTTCTCAGTATCTAGTGAGATAATCATGCGGTTTTTTTCTTTGAGTTTGTTCATATAGTAGGTTAAGTTCATAGATTTCCCTATTATGAACTATCCCTGCATTTCTGAGATAAAGCCTACCTGATCATGATGGCTGACTGTTTTGAAGTGTTCTTGGATTAGACAGTGTTAGTGCAGATTTATATCAGACCTTCAAAGAAGACCTAATACCTATTCTCTATAAACTATTCCACAAAATAGAAACAGAAGGAATACTACACAATTCCTTCTATGAAGTCACAGTTGTGCTCATACCTAAACCACAAAAACACCCAACAAAGAAAGAGAACATCAGACCAGTCTTCCTTATGAATTTTGATGCAAAAAAATACTCAATAAAATTCTCGCAAACTGAATTCAATTCCATAACCTGTTTGGATGTGTTTTTTTGTAATTCTTTAAGGGACTTTTTTTTTCCTCTTTAAGGGCTTCTACCTGTTTTACCTGTGTTCTCATGTATTTCCTTGAGGTAATTATTTATGTCCTTCTTAAAATCCTCTATCATCAATATGAGAAGTGATTTTATATTCAAATTTTGCTTTTCTGGTGGCAAAGGATATTCAGGGATTGCTGTGTTGGGAGAACTAGGTTTTGATGATGCCAAGTAACCTTGGTTTCTGTTGCTTATGTTCTTCTGCTTATGTTCTTGAGCCTGTCTGTCCTGTCTTCTTGTATCTGTCAGAACTCCTCAGAGTCCAGCTGTCTCTGTGATCCTGTGATCCTGAAATTCTTGGTGTAAGAGCTCCTGAGAGTCAAGCTGCTTCTGGAATCCTGAAATCCTGATATGAACAAGCTCCCAAGATCCTGTGATCCTATGATACTATGTTCCTGGGTGTGTTAGAGCTCCTGAGAGTAAGGCTTCTTCTGGGTGTTCTGGGATTGGGTGCAGAACTGGCATGCTAGGTCTGTTCAGCACACTGGCTCAGACCAGAAGGTGCCTGTGTCACTTAGAGAGAGGGAGTTCCTGGGTCCCGTCTGGTCCCAGTTACTCCTTGTTGGGGGATTGCTGTTGAGGCCTCCTCACCTAAGAGCCTGGGCTTGTTAGAGCTCCCTAGGACTCCTTCCTCCTCTGCATGTTCTAGGTTTGGGTGCTGAGCTGGCACCCTAGGTCTGCTCAGGGCACTGATTCAGACAGGAAGGAACCTGTCACATTTACTGGGAGGTTGTTCCTGAGTCCCCTTAGGTCTGTTACTCCTTGTTTGGTAGGGGTTGTGGTCTCCTCACTTAAGATCCTGGGCTTGTTTGAGCTCCTGGGAGTCCAGTCTCCTCTGGGTGTTCTGGGATTGGGTGCAGAGATGTCACCCTAGATCTGCTCAGGGCACTGGCACAGACAGGTAGCCGAAAGCTCTTTTAGATAGGAACAATGCTGGGTCAGAGTTTTTGACTGTGAGATGACAACCCTATCCCTCCACTTGATGACTTGTCTATCTACTGGTGGAGGACTCTATGAGTTTCCTCTCCCCACTGTTGGGCATTTTATCTAAGTTCCCTTCCTTTGAGTCCTGAGAGTCTCTCACCTCCCATGTCTCTGGTATTTTCTAGAAGGTGCCCCAACCTCTCACCCCACCCCCTGAGGCTGCATATTTTCGTTCAACCTGCTGGCCCTCAGGACTTCTCTCCTATTTTCCCTCAATACCTGATCATGTTCCCCCATTTCCCACCCTCTGCCTCCCTTGACTGTCTTTTTTTCTCCCTGCTGAGAGGGACTGAAGCCTCCTCACTTGAGCCTTTCTGCTTGTTAACCTTCTTGAGTCCTGTTGATTTTATCCTAGGTATTCTGTACTTTCGTGGCTAATATCCACTTACTAGTGAGTACACATCATGTCTGTCCTTTTGAGTCTGAGTTGCCTCGCTCAGGATGATATTTTCTACTTCCATCTATTTGCCTGAAAAACACAAGATGTCCTCCTTAAATAATAAAAAATAAACTTAGCTAAATAGTATTCCATTGTGTAAATGAACCACATTTTCTGTATCCATTCTTCGGTTGAGGGGCATCTGTGTTGTTTCCAGATAAAGCTGCTGTGAACTTAGTAGAGCATGTGCCCCTATGTTATGGAGGGCAATCTTTTGTCTGTATGCCCAAGAGTGGTATAGCTGTGTCTTCACATAGATCTATTTTTCTGAGGAACCTCCAGATTGATTTCCAGAGTGGTTGTACCAGTTTGCAGTTCTACCAGCAATGGAGAAGTGTTCCTCTTTTTCTACATCCTCCTCAACATGTGCTGTCACCTGAATTCTTGATGTTAGCCATTCTGATTAATGTAAGGTGGAATCTCAGGGTCATCTTGATTTGCATTACCCTGATGACTAAGGGCATTGAGCATTTATTTGTTTCTTCACTGTTTGAGATTCCTCTGTTGTGAATTCTCTGTTTAGCTGCATACCCTATTTTTTTTTATTGAGTTATTTGGCTTTTTTGGAGATTAGCTTCTTAAGTTCTTCATATATTTTGTATATTAGCCATCTGTTAGATATGGCTTTAGTGAAGATTTTTTTTCCCAATCTGTAGGTTGCTGATTTGTCCTATTGACTATATCCTTTTTCCTTATAGAAGCTTTTCAGTTTCATGAGGTCCTATTTACCAGTTATTGATCTTAAAGCCTGAGCCATTGGAATTCTTTTTAAGAAATTGTCCCTGCTCTAATGAGTTTGAGGCTCTTTTTCACTTTTTTTCTGTTAGATTTGGTATATCTGCTTTTATGTTGAGTCTTTGACTCACTTGGACTTGAGTTATGTGTAAGGTGAAAAATATAGATCTATTTTCATTTTTTCTATAAACTGATTGCCAATTAGACCAGCACCATTTATTGAAGATGCTTTTTTTTCCATTGTACATTTTTGGCTTCTTTTTTAAAACTCAAGTGTCCATAATTATGTGGATTTATTTCTGGGTCTTCAGTTCTATTGCACTGACCCCTCTGTGTCTACCAATACCATGAGGTTTTCTTTTATCACCATTGTTTTGTAGTACAGCTTGAGGTCAGTGATGGTGATTCCCGCAGAGTTATTGTTAAGAATTGTTTTCAATATCCTGCATTTTTTGTTTTTCCACATGAAATTGAGAATTGCTCTTTCCATGCCTGTAAAGAATTGTGTTGGTATTTTGAGGCCAGATAGCTTTAGTGCAGAATGTTGCTAGACCTTCAAAGAAGACCTAATACCAACACTCCTCAAACTATTCCATAATGTAGAAACAAAATGAACCCTACCTGTTTCATTCTATGAAATCACAATTACTCTGATACCTAAATCACAGAAAGACCCAACAAAGAAAGAGCACTTTAGACTAATCTGGCTTATGAATTTTGATGAAAAATACTAAATAAATTTATTGCAAACTGAATCCAAGAACACATCTAAACCAACATTCACCACAATCAAGTAGGCTTCATTCCAGGAATGCAAAGTTGGTTCAATATATGAAAATCCATTGACATAATCCACTACATAAACAAACTCAAAGAAAAAATAACATGATCATCTCATTAGATACTAAAAATGCATTTGACAAAAATATAGCACCCTTTGATGTTAAAAGTATTGGAGAGATCAGGAATTCAAGGCCCATATCTAAATATAATACAAGCAATATACAGCAAACCAATATCCAATATCAAATTAAATGGAGAGATACCTGAAGCAATCCCACTAAAACCAGGGACAAGACAAGGCTGTTCACTCTTCTAGTATCCATTCAATATAGTACTCTAAGTTCTAGCTAGAGCAGTAGGGCAACAAAAAGTGATCAAGGGGATACAAATTGACAAAGAAGAAGTCAAGGTATCTCTGTTTTCAGATGATATGATAGCATGCATAAGCAACCGCAAAAATTCTACTAGAGAACTTCTACAACTGATAAACAACTTCAGCAAAGTGGCTGGATATAAAATTAACTCAAACAAGTCAGTAGCTTTCCTATATACAAATGATAAACAGGTTAAGAAAGAAAATAGGGAAACAACACCCTTCATAATAGTCACAAATAGTATGAAATATCTTAGAGTAACCCTAATCAAGCAAGTGAAAGATCTGTATGACAAGAACTTCAAGTCTCTCAAGAGAGAAATTGAAGAAGACCTCAGAAAATGGAGAGATCTCCCATGCTCGTGGACTGGTATGATTAACATAGTAAAAATGGCCATCCTACTGAAACCAAACTACCGCTTCAAAATACCAACTTCTCAACTCTTATGTGACCTAGTTCTCTGTTGAGCATTGTAAACACCCAAAGGTGACAGGCTTGAATTAAAAGTAAGAAAGGATAAAGAGGAGAAAGAAAAATGAAAAAAGAAAGAGAGAAAGATGAAAAAAACCCAACCAAGTAACATGTATAAAGACTGAGTAAAAGGTATATACATACACACATACACATAATTCAAGAGGAAGAAGTGTGTGTGTGTATGTGTGTGTGTGTATGTATGTATGTGTGTGTAATAATTTAAAATTAGAAGCTTGAATTTGAGGGACAGGAATAAAGTTCCATGGGAAGAGTTAGACAAAAGAAAGAACAAGGAAAGTAACATTTTAATTATATTTTAACTTCAAAACCTTAAAATATGAAATTGAAAACCACATAATTACTTATATCTATAAATACATTAATGAATATATGTATATATATATGATCTATTAGAGTATTTATTTTAAATTATTCTAGAGATTTATTATTACATATTCATTTTCTCAGTTGTTTCTTTTGAGAAGCCTGAGTAATACAAATTGTAGTAACAAAAGTAATTCTACAGAAACAGAATTAGGAGGAATTTTTTAAGTATTTCAAATAGTAGTTACAATTTGCTGACATCTACAATTACTGAAGCCTCTTCTAGAAGCATGTAGGGCACTAAAAAGCTATGGTGTGACCTATTTTGAGTTTGTTGAAATAAATGTACTTTATTATCCTCATTCATCTACTATGAGGAGCAAGGATTTTCGTAACTTTATACATTCAATTTTTGAAAGTTTGTGGAGAATGATTCTGGCTGCTGTCAGCTAGCATCTCAGGACACAGTGAAGGAAAAAGAATGAATTTAGTAAAAATTTCTACTTGCTCCAGATGGATGTAAACAGTTTAAAAAAGTTAAAGTGTGCCTTGAAAGAGAAACTCCTGTTCAGTAGCTATAGAACCCAAGTTCCAAAAAATCAAACTGAAGCCCTCACTGAAAGTTTGGCCAAATTACAATGAAAATTGAAGTGTAGGAGTACTTTTGGGCTACTTTATTGGGTTCTTATGTCTATCACTCTTCTAACCTTTATTACACCCTAATCCCTCCCAATATCCTCAATACTAGGTAGAAAAGAAAGAAGGTTATAGGGCAGAAGGGACATAAACCTCTTTAAAGCACTTCCTGCTGATTAGGGGTTTGGGTTCCTAGGGGCAAATCCAATCTTCATGATCAGAATATGCAGCAATCAAGCTAAATAAATAAATAAATAAATAAATAAATAAAGCAGCAGGGACCAGCAGCAACCCCAGGCCCTCCCACTTATACCCTCTCCAGAGTTCCCAGAATTAAACTATCTGTGGTTGGCAAAATCATATCCCTCTTAGAGTAGGAGGAAATCATAGTGGACAAAATGAAGCAGTCTCATACTCCACACCTAGGATTAAAAAAAACCATATTCACGTAAAATAACTGGGTCTTTAATGAAACCAAAATTCTCACTACATTCAAGTCCCAGCCAGAATGACCCCTGCCTCCATCTCTCTCCATTCATTAGAATGACTTTCAGGCTATAGTCCATCTACCAATGGATGCCTATGAAGCATACACTAGTTGTGCAGTCCATGAAACTGGATGTTTCAGCTTGTCTTCAGAACGTTCTGGATTCCAAACACATATTCTTTGACGCCAGTGACAAAATACACTTACTAATGAGGTGAGAGCAATCAGGCAAAGAAAAATAGCTTCCTTTTCCATGTCCTTATATAGGCTTCTAGTAGAAGGCATAGAAAGTTTAGAGAAGGATCTTTGTACCTCAAAAGGTCTGGAATAAAGTTGTATCTTTCCACTTCACATTTTCAGATTAGAAGTGAATCTTCCCATTTAAAATTAAGAAAAATTTCACACAGATATGCTCCTCAATTTCTGGATTTTAGTTAATTATAAAATGTAAAAACGACAGCTAAATTAGTCATCCTTATAGATATGGTGTCAAAATTTAAAGTATAGGAAATAATTGGTAAGGGATGGTATCATGGAATTTAGGCTAGAAATATTTGGGAGGGCCCTACTGAGACTTTGAACCCTTAGATTATCAAGAGTTTATCTCATGAATAGGAATTAGAGTAAGAATAAAAGAATAAGAATTAGAATAATAACAAGAAGAACAATAAGAACAAGAACAAGAAGAAGAGGAAGAAGAGTCTCCTTAGTAGAGGATGCACTGCTCTTTCACATACACAACCTGTAGTATTGCACTCCTTTCCTTTGCCTGAATTAATTGATCACTTATTGCCCAACCAACAGTGACAGTTCCTAAAGGAACTGACAGCCATGACAATATTAATGTACCTCATATCCTTTAGACCTATAACCAGACTAAAGGCTAAGTAGAATCCAAGAGAGGATATGGAAATTAGTCCATGAGATTGTACATTATGTCAATAATGTGGTTAATGTAATTAATTAAAGAAGTATGGGAATATGTGTGGGAAAGAATTTTAATGGTGTGGGATAATGGTAGAAAAAACATAAAAGTGAGTCAGTATGAGTTTATGCATACTGATGTGTTTATAAAAAGATAAAGAGATATAGAATATGCTCTATGGGTGTGTGGTGAGATATGGAGGAAGGGGATGTCTCAGCAGGCCCATGCCAAGGAGGAGGCGCGTACCTGGCTGTTGCCACATAACTGTGGGGGTGGAGTTTAGACAGAATGGTTACATCATAGGTTCACCGAATGAAGAGTCTGTTTTATATGGAAGCTTACACAGTTAAACAAGGTGTCAAAAGTTTATTTAGTAGGTTTGTGGAAGCATTTATTAAAATATGAGATACTTAAAAGGATCAAGTGATGCCTCATATCTCTTCGCTTAGTGTTGATACTGGGATTTTAAAGCTCAGAGAAATTTCAATGACAGAGTGGATTTGCCATGTAAAATTTATTGTTGTGAGGTCACAAGTCACCTCCTTCACTAAAAGTATAAACAAAGAAAAATTGTTTGAAGGGGCACATTAGAAGAGCTTTATTGTTACTCTAATGTGAGAATTAAGGTTGGGGTTACTGCAACGTAGTTGAATGAATTAAATACAATATAAGTTTAATTTTATGCCAGAGTAAGAACAGTGAGGTGGCAGTATGAAACATTGAAGGCAAGACCAGTGTAGTTACCATAAGTAGCACAGTCAAAGCAATGTCTACAATGGTCCTACTAGTAATAGTTAGCACAGGCTAAAAGGTTTCTATGGTGGCATGAATTTATGGACCTTTGCTACTGGCTAATCAGCTAATCAATTATCATGTTTCTAGGAAGCTAATAAAATAAGAAGCCTACTTAACTATTGATTGATATGTATAAGGAGAAATATTCTCAGGAAAAAAGTGAAAACCTTCACTGGATCATGGTACATGGGAGTATGGGCCCATGAACCAAGTTCCAGACTTGGGCCAGTTTTCAGCCTCAGATACCCTTGAATGGAGTAATGGACAGATTAGCCTGAGGAAGAGCATTATTAAAATACATGAATTTTATTGCTATCCTTTCTACAATCCTTCCTTAGAGTGACCTAAATCCTTTACAAATGTAGCTGTTGAGATCCAAGGTAGGTCCAAGGCTTTCCCTGAAGCTCTGATGCATGGAGAAGGAACATAGTTCCTTGAACCAGGAACACGTTTGACACATCCTTGGGAAGAACTTTTGACTTGATCCTGAGAACTCAGCTCTTCTTATCATAAGGTACTGTAGCTAAATAGTACTAAGGCCACTCAGTACT
This sequence comes from Grammomys surdaster, assembly GCF_004785775.1. Classification (NCBI taxonomy): domain Eukaryota; kingdom Metazoa; phylum Chordata; class Mammalia; order Rodentia; family Muridae; genus Grammomys; species Grammomys surdaster. The sequence continues at coordinate 410,626 of NW_021621003.1, read as the reverse complement.
TTATCTTTGACACACTTGATATTTTGTGATCATCACCTACAACATTGCTTAATTAGCTTCCTGTGGACTTTATATCATTTTCCTCCTAAAATTTAAATATAAGATGCTGTATATCTTAATAAACTTCCTTGGCATGACTCATCATGATGTTGTAGATATCCTGGTCCTAGTTTCTTACCTTATTTATGTTCTATTCCCTGTTCCTCCTCCTTAAGACCCTGCCACAGAAGACCAATCTGCTGTTCAAGGTCAGTAAGTATACACTGGGAGGAAGAAAGTAATTGGACTTTTCAGGATATATTGGATATTGACTCTGAATTCACACTGATTACAGTAGAGTCCAAAAGCATTATGTCCCTCTGGAAAAAGTAGGGGCTTACAGAAGTCAGGTGATTAATGAAGTTTTGACTAAAGTCAAATCATATTATATCCAGTAGATCCACAATTTATCCTGTTCTTTCCCCAGTTACAGAATGCATATTTGTGTTAAATATTTTTAGAAGTTGTCAGAATTCACAAAATCATTCCCTGACATTTAGAATAGAAGCTATTATGATTGGAAAGGCCAATTAGAAACCTTTGGAAATACCAGAGTAAATAGTGAACTAAAACCAATATTGCATATCTTAAGGAACTGAGAAAATTAGTGTCATTCTCAAGGACCTGAAAGACACAAGGATGTTGGTTTTCACCACATCTCTCTTCAAATTTTCTATCTAGTCTGCACAGAACACAGACAGTTCACAAAGAACTAAACTTGACCATCACAAGATTAGTCAACTTTGACTTTGATTGCATCTGCTATACAACATATAGCATCCTTATTTGATCAGATTAACATTTTTCATGATACATGTATGGTATGCTGGGCTCTTTTCTTAATACTTTGTCCATGAGGACCACCAGAAGCAATTTGGTTCTAGTTGGCAAGACCAGCAGTATACTTTCACAGTTTTATCCCAAGGATATGTTAACTCATAATACATGTGTTATAACTTAGTTTAAAGGGCTTTTTAATCATCCATCTCTTCCACAAGACATAACACTGGTCCACTATACTTATGATATTATGCTGATTTAGCCAAGTGAGCAGGAGGTAGAAACTGATCTCGATTTGGTAGCACCAAGAATTGCATTTGGACTTGGTATATACACTAGAGGATGGGAAGGAAATCCAAATAAAATTTAAGGGTCTTATACTTTAGTGAAAATTTTAGGAGTGCAGTGTTTGGTGGCAAGCAGAGATATTCCTTGAAGGTGAAGAATAAGTCTCACACCTGCCTCTTTAACAATAAGGAAAGAAGCACATTTAGTGAGGCCTACTTAGATTCTGAAGTCAGAATATTACAAATTTTGATGTGTTGCTTTAACATACACCAAGTCACTTGGAAAGCTGCTGTTTGTAAGAAGAGCCTGGAATAGGAGAAAGCTCTTCAAGACGTCTAGGCCATTGTGAAGGTTCTTCTATCACTCTGACCTTATAATTCTGTAGACCTGTCAATACTTGAAGTGCTAGTGGTAGATAGGGAAGCTATTTGGAGACCTTGGAAGATTCCTGATATGCAAATCACAGAGGAAACCTTTTGAATTCAGGAGCAACTCTTCTATTAGTTATCCTGAAGATAACTAGGTACTCAATCAATAGAACCCATGCTTATGTAAGAGGTTACAGGGACTTTGAAAGAGACATGTACTTTACATAGAAATTTCTTTTTCTTTTTTTCTGTTTATTTATTTATTTATTTATTTATTTTTAAATCGTAATTTTTACTTATTCACACAGGGGTTATAAACACAAAAAGGCAGGATGTGGGGAAGGGGATGACACTGAAGCGTGGGTGTTCAGGGGACGAGATATTTTTCAGAACAGGGTATCGGCTGGGTGAGGGTTCAGGGGACAGGTCACTATTTCTCTGCCTATGATTCACTTGTCCTTATCTAAGTTGGTATTATCTGCCAAGGCTACCTATTTACAAGGTCTATGACTACTCAGGCTGGTAAATTTCCACAAAGGCTGACTGTTTACAATAGCTTATAGCCACCTATTTCAATGTTTTCCACAGAGACCCAAGACTTGGTGTTAGTACACATGTATGACAGGCCTATTGCTGATTTTAGGCCTTCAGTGTGTAAGTAGGGCTGCCCCTGACATCTCCTTCCTTCTCTAAGTATAGAAGGACTGTGGCGATTCTAATCTTGCAAAGGCAGGGAAAGAGGTCTGACCTCCAGTAATTGAAGGGGACCTTGTAATGGCTCCAGTACCCTGTTGTTGTCCAGTGAGGCATGAGGACCATACCCATTCCGATGTCTTTTTCCAGGAGAGGGGATACTTTTGACATCAACCCCTATGCAGCCAAGCTTGTCCCTCAGGGAACCCAGAGAGATATTTTTAACTTTTATTTATATTCCCTTGCAGTGCTTAGCCTCACAGCCTAAGCAAGAATTCAGATTGCCAGTCAGTGGGGGTTCTGGGTGGCCACTCTCTGCTTGGTCAAGGGGCGGAAGTCCCGTCTTTTAGGTTCGGTGGAGATGGGTTTTGAGAACACTCTGGATAGAATAACAACCTCATCTTGAGTCTCGTGGTCCTCCATAGCTTACTTATGATAATGTATCTGGATAGGTTTTGCTACCAAATTATTTATCTGTTGTTTCACAAAGTTAGTCAGCTTATTAAGGCTCAGGGACCAAAAGAAGTAAGCAAAAAGAACCCAAATAATGGTCCCAAGATGGGAGGAAGTAGGGTTGACAAACATGGAGAGGCTGAAAACCAATTCTTGTACCAGTACTCATCTTTCTCACAAAGAAATTTCAATGTAGTCACACCTAAAGTTTTATTGTGATAATTGTCACAAGAAAATTTTTTTCAATGATAGACATCTCTTGGCCTACTAATGAGGCTTGATGAAAACTTAATATTTGATAACAGGCTACCAATTTACCATGCAACATGAGCCTCCCGTCATGATCTTGGTATTAATTGACCCATGAAGACATAAAGTAGAGTATGCACAGCAGCAATTCATTATGAAATGGAAGTTGTGTATACATGCTCTAAACATAGAAGGTTCTGAAGGCACAAGCAAATTAAATTAAGAAGTTTTCCATATACAAAGGTTTCTATGGTTATAATGCCTTTTGTTCCCATGCATGTACCTGTAACTTCATGGGCTGTGCTCTCTGATAGTTAGACTGAGGAAGAAAAGACTACAGCATTGTTTAATGAGAAATGGAGATCTGTAGAATTATAACAACTTTCTGGAACTGATTATAAGAAATATCTTGGTTGGTATAAGACGTTGGTGAAGAGACATATTCTCAATGAGTGAACTTCAAGTAGTACATAAGTTGTACATTTTTCTTGGAAGGAGAAATGACTAGACATGTGATTGTTTGCCAATGGTTTGCTGCTTCCAAAGAGCATGATTGGAAATATGGCATTAGTCATTAATAATATAGTACCCCATGTTAAATTTTATTTCACTATGCCTATCATATGTTGGGTTTATCATCTGTAAAAAAAAAGTCTAGTTGCAATGTCAGCTTCTCTTGGGTTTTATTAAGGCATGTGGTTATTTAACAGTTCCATCAATGCTACAAAAATTAATGTTATTTCTACTATCACATTGTCACTGTAAAACATGTGCTGTGACAGAGGGAGTCTTTGTAGAATGCAATTTCTGTAAGTCAACCCCAGTAAGTCAACTAGTGATCTAAATAATTGATGTGTGAGCAGAAAGAGAAAGGTCATGATGAGAGTAAAGTACAGACATTGCCGTCTGTGGAGGAATCAATCTGATATAAAAGGTCAATCCCAGTAAATGACAAGTATTCAGATACCTATTTCATCTGATTGTACATTAATGAATGGAATCAACAGTAACAAGAGTAGATAAACTTTACTTAAGGTGAACTGAATGCACTTGACACATTGACAGTCTCAACTATGCTTTCTGTTGTTTTTCATGACTGTTTTATATGTGTACTTGGAGAACAAAGAAAATCAGCCAACTAAAAACTAGTACTGTTTTCCTCTTTTGGTTGCCTGCTTTGTGGAGGACAACTGATGTGGTAAGAAATATTTAAAACAGTGCTGATATATACATATACACATACACATACACATGCACATGCACATACACATATATATCTGTCCTCATGGGTCACTCATTTTATCTGATTTCCCAAAGTTATTCTATATACTCTAATATTGTAAAATTGCAATATCATTTCCTGTTATCCATGAATTCTTAATCATTTTATATAATTATAATTCCATATTCAAAGATAAATATTAAATAAAATGTTAATAGGTACATATACCAATAAAAAGTTATTTTATGCATGCATTTCTGATCTTTCTGAGTAAAGCTTCAAAATAGTAATAACTCGTTTATTATCATATATAAAGAAATACAAAACTTTGGAGTATGAAAATTATTTTACTTTTGCCCAACTGGTGACGGCAATCCTTCCACAGGCTCCGAAGTCTAAATGGAGACAAAGGTATTCATGTGACATATTATATATGTTCAGAAATGCTTAAACATACCACTTGATGGTGCCTTTGAACCTACCTCGGCCGAATTGGTGTAGGATTATACATATGATAATGTCTTATGTGTTGATGGAAATTGTGAGTTTCTAAATAACAGGTAGTTCTAGTAACCTGGCCATTAGATAAGCTATGGGAAGAACCATCGATTCTTATGAAACTTCAAACATCTAAGGATCTGTTTTCTCATGTAGTATTAGGGCTTTGCTTACAAGCTATAAGAATCTGCTCCAGGAATTGCTGTTCTTCATAATCTCTTTGGATCTCCCTAGGAATTTATTCATGTTCTTACCTATTGTGATTGATCTTCAGTTAATTAGATCCATTTGTACAAAAACACCCCTAAATATTACAGAGCCTGATACTGAATAGTAAATCCTATGCAGTGGTTCATTAAATGCAAAATACTGTAAATAAATATTAAATTTGAGTCAACAGATGGTATTCTCAAAAAGCTGTTTTATGTATAATGAACATAGAACTAGAAAAGCAACAATCTTATTTTGTTTTAAACTCTTGTTTTATAAGATGCATTCCTTTCTTTACAAAGAGTAAATTTACTTGATAGCTTGAATATGAACTTTATTTTCTAACCACACAAGGCAAACTATATTTACAAGTCAATAAATGTCATAGTTATATTCACATGAAAGATAACTTTTTATTTTAAAACCATCTTAATTTTAAAAATAAAAAAGAAACAGCAAAGAAAAAAATTAAGTGAAAGAATATTAAATGTCGTAAAATGTGTTCAGCTTATTAACATTGTTGTAACCATTAAATCGCTCCACATGTTAAATGACTACCTTTAGAAATAAAAGCAATTACATTTTGGAAGTAAGTTAGAGGAGTGACAAAAATGCTGTCAGTACTATAATTTTACTTTTTTACAGAAAAAGAACATTTCTTATCAACTCAGAAACTTGACCAGGTTTCAGATAGCGACCCCTCAGCTTTGACATAGCTGCTTTCACCTCTTTGTTTCTCAGAGTGTAGATGAGTGGGTTTAAAATGGGTGTGAAGATGGTATAGAACACAGCAAGGACTTTGTCAACTGAATAACCATTAAAGGGCCATGCATAGATGAAGATGCATGGTCCAAAGAATAGTACGACTACAGTGATGTGAGCAGTTAGGGTGGATCGGGCCTTGGCCATGCTAGCAGAGGAGCGATTCCTAACAGTAATGAGAATCACAGTGTAGGAGATGACCAAGAAGACAAAGGTACTCATGGTGAGAACTCCACTGTCTGCAACTATTAGTAAGCTGACAACATAAGTGTCTGTGCAAGCTAGCTTGGTCACAAGTGGGAGATCACAGAAAAAACTGTCCACCTGGTTAGGACCACAAAATGGCAAATTAACAGTGAATGCCAACTGGCTAATTGTATGGATGAAACCCACAGACCAGGGGATGATGACCAGAGTGATACACACGCGGCGACTCATGATTGTCATGTAGTGGAGGGGCTTGCATATTGCAACATAGCGATCATAGGCCATGGATACGAGAAGTACCATCTCACCACCAGCAAATAGATGGACACAGAAAATCTGAGCCAAGCAGGCTTCAAAAGATATAGTTTTTTGTTCCACCAGAAAGTCAGCAAGCATTTTGGGGGTAGCAAAAGAGGCTACACATATATCTATAAAAGATAGGTTTGCAAGCAGAAAGTACATAGGAGTGTGAAGTCGTGAGTCTGAAGTCACTGTGAGGATAATGAGGAAGTTGCCCAGCAGTATGGCTAGGTACAGCAGTGAGAATATGAGAAACAGGAAAGGCTGGAGCTCCTTTGAACTAGACAGGCCCAACAGCACAAACTCTGTCACACGAAAGTAATTTGTTTCATTCATTGACTTTGGAAGAGAGTTGTCTTCAGTTATCTGAATGGAAACAGAATAGAAATCAATCAAATAAGTTTAGCTTACCTTTTAAATCACAGTTCAGCTTTCAACAGTTATACTTTTTATGTTTCTGTACATGGAGTTTCTTTAGTTATTCAAAATTATACAATTTATGCCATAAAATATCATGTGTACTCAGCTATGTAAAGGCTTAATCAGAGAATGCTAGTACATTGTGTTTAGAAGTCCACCAGTATTTACCACTGAACAGAAGTGTGAAAAGAGCACCGAGTTCTGGTAGCTGTGTTGTTTGATGTGTTCCATGATTCTATTCACTTGGGAAAACTTACTTAAGTGTAAACTTCTTGTTTTTCTCTTGGATGAATATGTTGTGTGCTTATGAAATTTATGATCACAGTATGAGACAGCTCTGGATTCATGTAGTTTAGGTAATCTATAAGAAGTACCGTCACCAAAAGTAACTCCACTTCATCTCTTCCAGTCTGATGACAAATTCTATAAAGTACAAAATCCTGGGAAATTTGGAAAATACAAAACTTCATAGAAGTTTTATTTCATCCACTCAGTTCTTTATGCAGTTTCTCCTTATGAAAAATCTTATATATTGATTGCTGTCAACTAACCCTGGGAGGTGCTAACCTTTTTCATACACAGCCAGTAGTGTTAATAGTGACAGAAATTTCTCACACATACACACACACACGCATACGCACATGCACATGTACACACACACACACACACACACACACAGAGTGAGTGAGAGAGAGAGAGAGAGAGAGAGAGAGACTGAAACTAAGAGTAATTTGAAAAGCCTCAAAAATAATCAAGTTTATAAAGAGTAATTGTGTACTGTAGAAATTTATACTGTGAGAATGATCTCTATCCCTACACAGTAACTACATCATATTTTAATCTCAACTTGCTCCTCATTCTATAGCTTTCCAGGTATAGAAATAAAAAAAATTAGAAAGCAATCTGCCAAGGAATATTAGATTATATCAAATTTGCAAACACTTTATATGTAAATCATGTCTTAAAAGTTCTCTAGTAAATGATGAGTCATCTTAATTATCTTTAAGAACAAAATTCAAAGAATAATTTTGTATTTCATATCTCCAACTTGTCAGAACCCAGAAAGGAACTAATTGTGTTTTTATTGTGTAATCCATTGAAACAAGTACACCAAGATATTCGGAAATGTTTAAGAAGTATTGAGTTTTGAAGTAGATAATATTATATGAAAAACACATAATAGAACAACTTTGATTTCAGAAAGCACATTTTTTTCTGAACTTTTTACCTTTGTGTTAATTTTTAGTAGTTACAACTCTGAGACTCCTGTCACAAAGGATCTTTACAGGCAGGAAAGAAAGTAATACAAGTAGAAACAATTTGCTGAGATTTTATATATACCCCATAAGGAACAGTTAGATGGAAAGAATCAACAGCAGCTCCTTAGGACAGTCTGACAGAAGTATTTGTAACGAGAAAATTTAAAATAGAACATGTTAATAGATCAAAGCAGGAACTGGCCTCTAATGACTCCTCAGAGTCTCCTGTAAGGTTTATTTCTTCACTTGTCAGTGGCTTCTGGGACTTTTGAAAACAGTGAAAAACTGGTAAAATTTAGAACCATGTTTCTTAGTGTCTGAAATAAAAGCTGTAGGAATATGAATTCTAACTATATTTTAAGCCCTTTCTAATTTCCCTACTTTGCACAAAAGCACTAACTCTTTCAAGGGCCAGTGCTAGGCACTGTTATAGAACACTTAGATTAATATCTACTTCCAAAAAGATTAGACCTGTATAATTTATCTTTTGATTATTCAGAAGCATTGGTAAATGAATTACCTTCTTTGTCTTGCACATTATATATTGAATAAAAAGTGTTTACACTTTATCTGCTGTAAGTTAACACTGTGTTGATGGAAGCAGACAATGATATGTCAGAATTATAACTTTTGTCATTGGACATCTGTGAGATACTGCCTGGGTGATTTTTTAAGCTGTTAGGGATCATATACTTACATATTAAATAGTTATTAGATTATCCTAAAATAGAAAAAGTGTTTTACATACTAGTTATAAAAAAAATAAAAGTAAAAACTACCAAGATGCCTCTCAGTTGATTATTTACATGAGAACTCCATGATTTCTTAGAATTTATAAATACTCTTTAAGGTACAGTGTGTTATGCTAGATTAAATTTATTCTAACTTAATATAATAATTATTATTTAATAATTTCATATTTTCTGGCATAACTCATACAAAACTGATTTTTAGTTCTTACTATATTTAAGTAAAAATCCATCTGTCTAGATATGGATGGGCACAGTGATTTTCAGGCCCATAATATGTGAAATTTCAGTATATAACTGTCTCCAATACTTCTTACTCAGATATTAGGATTGATAAATAAAGAATATGTTGTCTACAAGACATGATTCTTTGGTTTCATAGATGCATTTTTCCCCAACTTATAAACTTTTCTGTCCCTTGACTTTCCAACTCAACACATATCAGGTACATCACATCATGTTACTGGACACATATTGATACATTATCTTTGGAGATATAAAAAAATGAAAACATTTTGTTTGCCTAACACTAGATGGAATATGTAGGTATACTATAATCTACTATAGTCATTAACAGTGGGAAACATTTTAATTGTTATACATTACTATAGAGACAACATAAACTTTACTTAGAAAGAATAAGAAATAGATTTAGTGTCTATAACTAGAAGGGACTGCTTTCAAGTAGATGAAATATACCTGCAAGTTCTAAGGAGCTGAGGGAGAACTTGGATAGTTAAGAATCTGAAATAGGGGAAAAGATAATTAAAGGAAGCTTAAAAACAAATATTCTATAATACAATTAGCAAGAAAGTTAGTGTAACTGTAGATATTTGTTTCTTCTGTTCAAAATCATTAATTATATGACCACAAATAACTTTAAGAATCCTCCAGAAATTTAAACCTATGATATTACTTGAAAATACACATTGCAGGGTATATTTCCTGGTCTACATTGAATCTGTAAGTGTATACTTTTATTCACCTGTCATAAGATTATCTTTTCTGACTTATCTATGATTGAGACAACAACACTCTTATCTCCTTAGTTTTATAAGCACCAGAGAAGAACAGCACAATTGTACAGTAGACAATATGTGACAAAGACAGGAAACTCATGACTTTCTAAACTTCAGTGTTCACCTCAGATACACAGACAGACAGACAGATAAATTGATAGATGATAGATAGATAGATAGATAGATAGATAGATAGATAGATGAATAGATAGATGGATGAGTAGATAGATAGATAAGATATAGATGAAAGAAAGAAAGAAAGAAAAAAGAAAGAAGAAAGGAGGGAAGGAAGAAACAATGGAAGGGAGGGAGGGAGGGAGGGAGGGAGGGAGGGAGGAAGGAAGGAAGGAAGGAAGGAAGGAAGGAAGGAAGGAAGGAAGGACAGAATTCTGACTAATACAAGCAGTTTCACTGTTTCAGGTGTCACATTCAAGTTTTTTATTAATTTGAAATTAGGTTTTGGGGCAAGGTGATAAATATCGATCTCATTTCACTCTTCTTCATGAGGATATATCATTTTCCCAGTGCCATTTGTTGAATATGATGTCTTTTACCCAGCTTATGATGTCAAATCATACCTTCTTTGTCAAATATTAGATGACTGTAGTTAAGTACATTTATGTTTGACTCTTCAATTTTGTTTCATTAATCTAGTTTGTTTTGAGCCAATACCATGTTCTCCTTATTATTATGGTTTTCTAATATAACTTGGTGTCTAGAATGGTAATTTCTTCAGCATTATACATTTTGCTCAGGATCATTTTGACTATCAAACGTCCTTTGGTCGTACCATTAGAATTGTAGGATATTTTCCCAATTTTAGTCAAGAATGAGACGTGTATTTTGAATGGAGTTGCATAAATGGCTTTTTATAAAATGGTCATTTTCACAATTTTAATTCTAACAATCCATGAACATGGATCTCTCTAATTCCTAGTGTTTTTCTCTATCTCTCTCTTTGAGATTAGTTGAAAAAGAAAGACAATTGAGAACATGCCATGTGGATCAAGCCAGTAAGAGGCATTCCTCTCAAGTCTCTGCTTCAATTCTTCCTTTGAGTTCCTGAAATGAACTCTCTGAATGATGTACTGTTACTGAAAAGTATGAGATGAACTAAAACCTTTCCCTACAAGTTCCTTTTCCTTAGATTGTTTTGTTACAACAACAAAGAAATACACAGTATGACTTTGTTTACATTCTTAATCAGGGGAAGCTAGTGTTTTGCTAAGTTAATAAATTCTAACATATTTCATCTGTTTGTCATGGAGGGAAAAGAAACAACTGTTAAAGTGTCTGTACTTAGGTGAAGGACCTCTACCATTACAGAAATTTTAAAATCACAGATACAAAACTAGAAGTTTCACCTATACTGGCTAGCATTCATAGTGCTAGAAATTGCTACACATGATACCAGAGGAAAAGTAATTATAAATCTCATCCATATTCCAATCCTTCAAGCAACAACTGTGACATGTTAGCAGTATATATTTATTGGCGCAAAATATGGGATGAATGTTATGGAATAATTAAACCACTCTTTACAATTAGACTTAGGACAGCTATATGAAACCCATACCTAACATTGTTAATGAATCTCAAAGCCTGACTAAGAAGAAAATTACTACTATTCTACTAAATCTTACCTTGAGATTTGCTAAGCCAACGCTTCCATTTTCATTCCACCAGCTGTGCAGTCTTTTGATTCTGGAAGGTACTGAGCATATGGATATCCATCCTATCTGTCCTGCATGTTGGCTTAATCAGTAACCTGAAGTACACCTCTGGGTGACTGGATTTGATCTTTGTTTTCACCAAGTCTCTATACCCACTGTGGGATTCAAATTGTCTGTAACCAATGACAAAACTTTAGCTTGTTTGCAGCATAGTCAAAAAATTTCCTTTTGAGGATTTAAAGTCACTCAAAATTGTTCTGTTCTCAGTCCCAATCTGGCATCAATATACATCAGAAAAGGGCCACTTATGTCCTAAACTTGGAAATTTCTATTTAAATATCTTAACTGATTTAGAGAATTTCATAGGATGGAATGGAAGCTCCTCCCCCATAAAATTATCAGCTCATATTATTCCTTCTTATCCCTACCACTTAACTCCTACTTGCAACTGTACGGAGATCTCAAACTTCTCCTCTAACCATGGACTTTTCCATATAGAAAATGAGTAATGTAGTCATGAAAAAGTTTCATCTGGAACAGACTGCAACAAAGGAAAAATAGTGGACTCAATAGGCAATGAGCAAAAACTGCAAATATAAGCTCTTCCCACTTCTCAACACCTGCAGAGATCCCAGGTATCCTGGAGCCTTGCCAACCAGTGAGTCCAGGATCCAACCTCAGAATGGCCATGGGAGGGAGGGCGAACTGTTCTGTATAGGGAAGTCTCATTGGCTTTGTGGATTGAAAAGGAAATTAATCTTGAGAGGCCTTTGCCTTATTTTTATGGCTTGCCTCAGGTTCTGCATCTACAATGTCTGGATATTCTTGCTTCATTTGTTTGTTTTGTTTTTGTTTATGTTTGCTATCACTTTCTATTTGTAATCCTCTAGATTATAAGTACTTATCTTATTTTCAACTTGATGTCTTAATAAGAGAAAATGTAATATTAAGACTTTCAAAATTTCCACTTCCATCTACAAATACTGACAAACTGATTATGAATATATAGATCATTGACTTTAGTCATACAAAGATTCAAATGTCTTTTGGATATGGATAATATTAAAAAATTGTCAAATGCTACCTTACTTTACTGAAAATATAGCTCTGAAGATGAAACTTGGCTTGCCCACACATTCCCAAGTATGTTTGCCTCAAAGTTTTCTCCAAGTCTCTGTCCTTGGGCAGTCTGGCTTACTGAGTGTGACAGAAAGGAGAATAACAGACCAGCCCAGAAAAAGACATTTTGTGTTTGAGGATGCCTAAGAGGTAAACTATATCTGATAGAGTTTAGTGTTTTTTACCTCATTGTATTTAAATTTCTTAATGGAATGAAAATGTTAAAATAACTAAATGAAATTGCAGATGTCTAGATTTCTGAATATCATCCCCTCTCCTTAAGTTTATTAATTTTGCATCCTCTTCATTGCCCCCTCCCAATCAATCCCTCCCACAATCCTTCCTCCCCTTCTCCTCTGAGCAGGTGGGGCCCCACATTGGTGTCCCCACTGTTGACACTTCAAACCTCTGCAAGGCTAAGCACTTCTCCCACTGACACCAAACAAGGCAGCTCAGCTAGAAGAACATATTCCACATACAGGCAACAGCTTTTGGGAGAGCCCTCATTCCAGTTTTCTAGGACCCATGTGAAGTCCAATCTGCATATCTGCTACATATGTGCAGGGAGGCCTATGTCTATCCTGTGTAATGTTCTTTGGTTGGTGGTTCAGACTCTGAAAGGCCAAGGGTCTAGGTAAGTTGACACTGTTGGTATTCCTGTGGAATTCCTATCCCCTTTGGGGCCCACAATTCTACCTTCTATTCTTCCATAAAAGTCCCTAAGCTCTATTTACTCTTTGGCTGTGGGTGCCTGTGTCTGTCTGAGTCAGCTATGGGGTGGAGCCTCTCAGAGGACAACTTGTTCCTGTCTGCAAGCATAACAGAGTACCATTAATAGTTTAAGGGATCGGTGCTTGCCTATGGAATGAGCCTCCACTTGAGCCAGTTACTGGCTGGCTATTCTCTCCGTCTCTGCTCCATCCCCGATGCCTGCAATTGTTGTTGCAGGATAAAATTAAGATTGAAAGTTTTGTGGGTAAATTGGTCTCTATCTTTTTACTGGGGTTTCTGCTTGACTACAGGAGGTGATCACTTTATATCCCATATCCTCAATGTAGTGAGTCACAGATGAGGTCACTCTCATTGATTCTTGGACATATCCCTTATTCTAAGTCTCTGTATCATACTGGAGATGGTTCCCACTTCCTCTCCCCTGTCACTGCAGATTTCCTTTCATTTTAATGGCCATCTAGCCATCTCTCCTGACCTTCCCCATACTTGATCCTGAACCCTCAATTTTCTTCCCCATGTCCCCTCTCCCCCAGTTTCCTCCCTCCATCTGCCTCTTCTCACTATTTTATTCCCTCCTCAAAATGAGATTCAACCTTCCTCACTTGAGACTTTCTTCTATTGTTTAGTTTATTTGGGTCTGTGGAATGTAACATGGTACCCACATTTTGTAGCTAATATACATTTATGAGTGAGTACATACTATACATGTTCTTTTGGGGCTGGGTTACCTCACTCAATATAATATTCTCAAATTCCATCCATGTGCCTGCAAATTTCATGATGCCTTTGTTTTTGATAGCTGAATAAGATTTCATTTTGTAGATGTACCACATTTTCTTTTCCATTCTTCAGTTGAGAGACATCTAAGTTATTTCCAGTTTCTGGTTATTATGAATAAAGCTGATATAAATATAACTGAGCAAGTATCTCTGTGTGGATGTTGAAGCATCTTTTAGGTATATGCCCAGTAGTTGTATAGCTGGGTCTTACAGTAGAAATATTTCTAGTTTTCTGCGAAATGGACAAACTGATTTTCAAAGTTATTGTACAAGTTTGCACTCTCACCAACAGTGAAGAAGTGTTCCTCTTGCTCCACATCCTCACCTGTCTCTTGAGTTTTTTCACTTAGATACTCTGATGGATGTAAGAAAGAACCTCAGAGATGTTTTGATTTGTGTTTCTCTGATGACTAAAGACTTTGAACTTTAAGTGCTTCTTGGCCACTTAAGATTCCACTATTGAGAATTCTGTTTAGATCTGTACCCCATTTTTAAATTGGGTTGTTGGTGTCTAACCTCCTGAGTTCTTTGTAAATTTTGGATATTAGCCCTCTGTCAGATGTAGGGTCGGTGAAGATCTTTGCTAATATGTAGGATGACAATTTTTCCTATTGACAGTTTTCTTTGCCTTATAGAAGCTTTAGACTTTCATGAAGTCTCATTAATCAATTTTTGGTCATAAGCCTGAGCCATTGGTGTTCTGTTCAGGAAATTGTCTCCTATACATTTAAGCATATTTCCCACCTTATTTGTATGAGGTTTAGTGGATCCAGGTTTATGTTGAGGTCCTTGATCCAACTGGACTTGAGTTTCATGCAGGGTGGTAAGTATGGATCTATTTTCACTCTTTTACATGTAGACATCCAGTTAAACCAGCACCATTTGTTGAAGATACTTTCATTTTTCCTTGCATGGTTTTGGTTTCTTTATTAAAAATTATGTATCCATACGTGTGTGGGGTTTTTTGGGGTCTTCTATTTGATTCCATAGCTAAACATTTTTGTACAAATACCACACAGATTTTATCATTATTGCTCTGTAGTATAGTTTGAGGTAAGGGATGATGATTCCCTTAGAAGTGCTTTTAAAGTTCAGAATTCTCTTAGCTATCCTGGGCTTTATGTTTTTCAATATGAAGTTGAGAATTGTTCTTTCAAGGTCTTTCAAGATTGTGTTGGAATTTTGATGGGGATTGCACTGAATCTGTAGATTGTTTTTTGTAAGATGATCATTTTTATTAGGTTACTTCTACCAATCCATGAACATGAGAGATCTTTCCATTTTCTGATATCTTCTTCAACTTCTTTCTTCAGGGACATGAAGTTCTTGTCATATAGATAATTCACTTACACCAAGATATTTAAATTATTAATAGCTATTGTATAGGAGGTTGGTTTTATAATTTTTTTCAGCCAGTTTATTGGGTTCTTTGCGTCTAACTTCCTAAGTTCTTTATACATTTTGGATATTAGTCCTCTCTTAGATGTAGGGTTTGTGAAGATCCTTTGCCAATCTTTAGGATGCTGATTTGTCTTAGACAGAGTCCTTTGTCTTAAGAAGCTTTGTGGTTTCATGAGCTCTCATTAATAAATTGATGATATAAAAGAGGACTACTGATTTCTTTGAGTTAATTTTATATCCAGCCACTTTTGTGAAGGTGTTTATCAGTTGCAGGAGTTCTGTGGTAGAATTTTGGGGGCTGGTTATGTATACTAGTGTATCATCTGGAAATAATGATATTTTGACTTCTTCCTTTCCAATTTGTATCCATTAATCTCCTTTAGTTTTCTTATTGCTTTGGCTATAACTTCAAGTGCAATATTGAATACATAGGGAGCGAGTGAACAACCTTGTCTTTTCCCTGATTTTTAGCTTTAAGTTTCTCTCCATTTAGCTAGCTTTGGCTACTGGCTTGCTGTATATTGTTTTGGTTGTGTTTAGGTATGTGCCCTCTATCCCTGATTTCTCTAGTACCTTTAACATGAAGAGGTGCTGAATTGTATCAAAGGATTTTTCAGTGTCTAATTAGATAATCATGTGATAATTTTGTTTCAGTTTGTTTATGTGGTGGATTGTGTTATGGATTTTCATATATTGAACCATCTCTAAACGCCTGGGATAAAGCCTACTTGATCTTGATGGATGACGTTTTTGATATATTTCTGGATTTTATTTGCAAGTATTCTATTAAGTATTTTTGCATCAATGTTTATAGGAGAAATAGTTCTGAAATTCTAGTTCTTTGTTGAGTGTTTGTGTGGTTTAGGTATCAGGGTGATTGTGGCATCATAGAATGAGTTTGCAGTGTTTCTTCTGTTTCTATTTAGTGGGATCATTTTAGCAGTATTAGACTGACCTTCTTTTTGATAGTTTGGTAGAATTCTACACTAAAACCATCTAGGCCTGGGCTTTTTTGGTTGGAAGACTTTTAATGACTGATTCTATTTCTTTAGAGTATATGAGGCTGATTAAATAGTTTACCTAATCTTGACTTATCTTTGGTGCTACCTGTCTAGAAAATTGTTTATTTCATTAAGATTTTCCAATTTTGTGGAGTTTAGGCTTTTGAAGTAAGACCTAATGATTCTGTGAATTTCCTCAGTGTCAGTTGTTATGTCTCCCTTTTTGTTATTGATTTTTATTTATTTGGATACTGTCCCTCTGTCTCTTGGTTAGTTTGGCTAAGAGTTTGTTTATTTTGTTGATTTTTCTCAAAGAGCTAGCTAGATCTTTGTTTTGTTGATTCTTTGAATTGTTTTCTTTGTTTCTAACTGATTAATTTCAGCCCTGATTTTGGTTATTTTATGACTTCTACCTCTTAGGTGTCCTTTCTTCTTTTTTTTCTAGAGCTTTCAAGTGTCCTTGTAAATTGCTGGTATGAGAGCTTTCTACTTTCTTTATGTTGGCACCTAGTGCTATTAGCTTTCATCATAGCACTGCTTTCATTTGTCCCATACATTTGGGTATATTGTTCCTTTTAAATTGGTGGTATGAGAACTTTCTACTTTCTTTAGCATGGCACCTAGCACTATTAGCTTTCATATTAGCATTGCTTTCTTTGTGTCTCATACATTTGGGTATACTGTCCCTTCACTTTCATTGTGTCCTAAAAAGTCTTTAGTTTCTTTCTTTTATTTCTTCCCTGACACAGTGATCATTGACTAGAGAGTTGTTCAATTTCCTTGAATATTCAGGCTTTCCAGTGTCTCTGTTGTTTTCTTGTTATTGTTGTTGTTGTTATGTTTTGTTTTGTTTTTGAGTTTCAGATTTTTATTTTATTTTTTGGAGACAAAGTTTCATTGTGTTTCTCAGGCTGGCTTTGAACTCCTGGCCTCAAGTCACCCTCTTTCTTTAGCCTGGGAGATAGCAGGGAGTTTAGGGAGTATAGTAGACTACATACTACTGCAGCCAGCTCAACTAGTTTTCTAAGACTTATTTATTTTTATTTTATGTATAGAAGTGTTTTGCCTGCATGTAAACTGAACAAATGCCTGGTGCCTCAGTAGATCAGAAGAGGGCATCAGATCTCCTAGAACTGGAGTTACCAAAGATAGCCTTGCACTCTTCATCCTCCTGCCTCTACCTCAGAAAAGCTAGGATTACATGTGGATTGATAGGGCACTTCTGCAGTAGCTAAGGCCCATAGAGGAGTGCAGAGCCTAATGTACCTTCGGGCATTCCAGAGTACAGATGGCCTAGCACTGGACATGCAGAACCTCTGTCTCCACCCACAGAACCTTCACATACACACTGCCTTCATTTGCTGTTGAATGTCTCCTCCTGATAGCTGCTTCCTTTAGAGTCTTTGCTAACAGTCCCTGGTGGTATTTAGAGTTGGTATGTTCCAGGTGGTTGACTATGCTCAGAATAAATGAACGTTTTTTGAACTATAAAACATGCGCTATCATCAGAGTATGAAATCAATTTAGCACGTTAAGATGAGCACCAAAAAGCTACAAACAGAAGACATTCAAGTAAATTCAAGTAAAGGCAAGTATTCTATCTAGGTTTACTTTTAGATATAACCATGTATTTCTCAGGGTTGTGAAGAGATTTATTTCTTATTCTGGATTGCAGTCAACATTCTTGGAAAATGCTGCTTGAGTCCACTCATAGGGCCTGGGTCCAAGTTCCTAGCTTCTCTTGTTAAGCATAACCACAGTATTTCTAGTTAGTGTGAGGAACGTTTCCAGCTGCAGATGAAGTGTCTTGGGAGCTGTCGCCTTCATGGTTAGAGGACAGGCATGGATTAGCATGCCATCTCTCTCTTCCTTGTTTCCTGTCTTTAACACGAGTGTGATGCTTTGATATGCAGCAACCACCTTGAGACCAACAGGGACCCTGTCAGCTCTGGAATGAGCACTGCCAGCCAGCCATGATGAAGCTTCTCCCTGTGTGAGACACTCTGCCCCAACTGACCCCTTGCTAAAACTGCAAGAGTTTGCTAGCCTACCACGTGCAGTTTTTTGAGAATTCAGGTTTTTTTCCTTGGATGTTTTATTTACATTTAATATGTTGTCCCCTTAACCCATCCCCCACCCACCCAGGAACCCCCTATCCCCTCACCCCTCCTCCTCCTTCTCTGCGGATGTAACCCCTACCTACTCCCCCACTCCCACCTCCTCACCCTGAAATTCCCACCCCCTGGGGCATCCAGCCTTCATGAGGTCAAGGATCTCTTCTTCCACCTATGCCCAGCAGGGCCCTCCGCTCTTACATATACAGCTGAAGCCATGGATCCCTCCCTAAGTGCTCCCAGGCTGGTGGTTTAAACCATGGGAGCTGTGGTTGGTTGGTATTGTTGCTCTCCTCATGGGGCCACAAACCCTTTCAGCTCCAATGGTCTTCACTCTAACTCCTCCATTGAGAACCCCATGATCAGTTCAATGGCTAGTTGTGAGCATCTGCCTCTGAATATGTCAAACTCTTGTAGACCTCTGAGGAGACATCTACATCAGGCTCTTATCAGCATGCACTTCCTGATTTTGACATCAGCATCTACCTTTGGTGACTGCACATGGGATGGATACTCAGGTGGAAGGGTCTTCAGATGGCCCCTCCTTCAGTTTCTGTCCCTCACTTTGTCTCCATATTTGCTCCCTTGAGTATTTTGTTGCTCCTTCTAAGAAGGACTGAATCACTCCCACTTGGTCTTCCTTCTTCATGAGCTTCATGTGGCACTTCAAGGTTCTGGGCTAATATCCAATAATCCAATAATCAGTGAGTGAATACCAGGTGTGTTCTTTTGTGATTGGCTTACCTTACTCAGGATGATAATTTCTAGTTCCATCCATTTACCTAGGAAACTCTCAAATTCATTGTTTTTAATAGCTGAGTAATACTCCATTGTGTAAATATACCACATTTTTTAAATCCATCCCTCAGTTGAAGGACATCTAGGTCCTTTCCAGCTCCTGGCTATTATAAATAAGGCTGCTATGAACATAGTTGAGCATATGTCCTTGTTATATGTTCGAGCATCTTCTGGGTATATGCCTAGGAGTGGTATAGATGGATCCTCAGGTGCTATGTCCAATTTTCTGAGGAACCGCCACACTGATTTCCAAAGTGGTTGCACCATCTTGCAGTCCCACCAACAATGGAGGAATGTTCCTCTTTGTCAACACCCTCGCCAGCATCTACTATCACCTGAGTTTTTAATCTTAGCCATTCTGACTGGTGTGACATGGAATCTCAGGGTTGTTTGGATTTGCATTTCCCTGACAACTAAGGATACTGAACATTTCTTTAGGTGCTTCTCGGCCATTCGACTTTCCTCAGTTGAAAATTCTTTGTTAAGCTCTATACCTCATTTTTTAATAGGGTTATTTGGTTGTCTGGAGTCTAATTTCTGGAGTTCTCTGTATATATTGGATATTAGCCCTCTATCAGATGGAGGATTGGTAAAGATCTTTCCCCAATTTGTTGGTTGTCGTTTTGTCCTATTGACAGTGTCCTTTGCCTTACAGAATCGTTGCAATTTTATGAAGTCCTATTTGTCAATTCTTGATCTTAGAGCATATGCCATTGGAGTTCTGTTCAGGAACTTTTCCCCTGTGCCCAAGTATTCAAGGGTCTTCCTCACCTTCTCTTCTATTAGTTTCAGTGTATCTGGTTTTATGTGGAGGTCCTTTATCCACTTAGACTTGAGCTTTGTACAAGGGGATAAGAATGGATCAATTTTCATTCTTCTACATGTTGTCCTCCAGTTGAACCAGCAACATTAATTGAAAATGCTGTCCTTTTTCCACTGGACAGTTTTAGCTCCTTTGTCAAAGATCAAGTGACCATAGGAGTGTGGGTTCATTTCTGGGTCATCAATTCTATTCCATTGATCTTCCTGCCTGTCTCTGTACCAATACCAGGTAGTTTTTATCACTATTGCTCTGTAGTACAGCTTGAGGTCAGGTATGGTGATTCCTCCAGAAGTTCTTTTATTGTTGAGAATAGTTTTCACTATCCTGGGTGTTTTGTTATTCCATATGAATTTGAGAATTTCCTTTTCTAACTCTGTCAAGAATTGAGTTGGAATTTTAATGGGGATTGCATTGAATCTGTAGATTGCTTTTGGCAAAATGGCCATTTTTATTATATTAATCCTGCTAATCCATGAGCATGGGAGATCTTTCTATCTTCTGAGATCTTCTTCGATTTCTTTCTTCAGGGACTTGAAGTTCTTGTCATACAGGTCTTTCACTTGCTTGGTTAGATTCACACCAAGGTATTTTATATTATTTGCGACTATTGTGAAGGGTGTCATTTCCCTAATTTCTTTTTCAGTCTGTTTATCTTTCATGTAGAGGAAGGCTACTGATTTGTTTGAGTTGATTTTATAACCAGCCACTTTGCTGAAGTTGTTTATCAGGTTTAGGAGTTCTCTGGTGGAAGTTTGGGGGTCACTTAAGTATACTATCATATCATCTGCAAATAGCGATATTTTGACTTCTTCCTTTCCTATTTGTATCCCTTTGACTTCTTTTTGTTGTCTAATTGCTCTGGCTAGGACTTTCAGTACTATACTGAATAGGTAGGGGGAGAGTGGTCAGCCTTGTCTAGTTCCTGATCTTAGTGGGATTGCTTCAAGTTTCTCTCCATTTAGTTTGATGTTGGCTACTGGTTTGCTGTAAATTGCTTTTACTATGTTTAGGTAGGGGCCTTGAATTCCTGACCTTTCCAAGACTTTTATCATGAAGGGATGTTGAATTTTGTCAAATGCTTTCTCAGCACCTAGTGAGATGATCATGTGGTTTTTTTTCCTTGAGTTTGTTTATATAGTGGATTACATGGATAGATTTCCGAATATTGAACCATCCCTGCTTTCCTGGGATAAAACCTACTTGATCATGATGGATGATTGTTTTGATGTGTTCTTGGATTTGGTTCGCTAGAA
The DNA here is from genome assembly GCF_004785775.1 of Grammomys surdaster. Classification (NCBI taxonomy): domain Eukaryota; kingdom Metazoa; phylum Chordata; class Mammalia; order Rodentia; family Muridae; genus Grammomys; species Grammomys surdaster. Next base: position 389,417 of record NW_021621003.1, on the reverse strand, counting down.
TTTTATTGAGTATTTTTGCATCGATGTTCATAAGGGAGATTAGTCTGAAGTTCTCTTTCTTTGTAGGGTCTTTGTGGGGTTTGGATATGAGTGTAATTGTAGCTTCATAGAACGAATTGTGTAGTGTTCCTTCTGTTTCTATTTTGTGGAATAGTTTGAAGAGAATTGGTATTAGATCTTCCTTGAAGGTCTGATAGAATTCAGCACTAAAACCATCTGGTCCTGGGATTTTTTTGGTGGGGAGACTTTTAATGACAGCTTCTATTTCTTTTGGGGTTATGGGACTGTTTAGATGGTTTATCTGTTCCTGATTTAACTTTGGTACCTGGTACCTGTCTAGGAAGTTGTCCATTTCATCCAGGTTTTCCAGTTTTGTTGAGTATAGGCCTTTGTAGTAGGATCCGATGATTTTTTGAATTTCTTCAGTTTCTGTTGTTATGTCTCCATTTTCAGTTCTGATTTTATTAATTTGGGTACTGTCTCTGTACCCTCTGGTTAATCTGGCTAACGGTTTATCTATCTTGTTGATTTTCTCAAAGAACCAGCTCCTGGTTTTGTTGATATTTTGTATCGTTCTTTCTGTTTCTATTTGGTTGATTTCAGCCCTGAGTTTGATTATTTCCTGCCTTCTACTCCTCCTGGGTGTATTTGCTTCTTTTTGTTCTAGAGCTTTTAGTTGTGCAGTCAAGTTGCTAGTGTGTGCTTTCTCCAGTTTCTTTTTGTAGGCACTTAGAGCTATGAGTTTTCCTCTTAGCACTGCCTTCATGGAGTCCCACAAGTTTTGGTATGATGTGTCCTCATTTTCATTGAATTCTAAAAAGTCTTTAATTTCTTACTTTATTTCTTCCTTGACCAAGTCATCATTGAGTAGAGAGTTGTTCAGTTTCCATGTGCATGTGGATTTTCCATTGGTTTTGTCATTATTAAAGACCAGTCTTAGTCCGTGGTGATCTGATAAGATACAAGGGATTATTTCAATCTTTTTGTATCTGTAGAGGCCTGTTTTGTGACCAATTATATGGTCTATTTTGGAGAAGGTACCATGAGGTGCTGAGAAAAAGGTATATTCTTTCGTTTTAGGATGAAATGTTCTGTAGAAGTCTGTTAAGTCCACTTGGTTCATAACTTCTGTTAATGTCAAAGTGTCTCGATTTAGTTTCTGTTTCCATGATCTGTCCATTGCTGAGAGTGGGGTGTTGAAATCCCCCACTATTATTGTGTGAGGTGTAATGTGTGTTTTGAGCTTTAGTAAAGTTTCTTTTATGTATGTAGGTGCCCTTGAATTTGGAGCATAGAAGTTCAGAATTGAGAGTTCACCTTGGTAGATTTTTCCTTTGATGAGTATGAAGTGTCCTTCCTTATCTTTTTTTTATTAATTTTGGTTGAAAGTTGATTTTATTTGATATTAGAATGGCTACTCCAGCTTGTTTCTTGGGACCATTGGCTTGGACAATTGTTTTTGACCCTTTTATTCTGAGATAGTGTCTATCTTTATCACTGAGGTGTGTTTCTTGTATGCAGAAAAATTCTGGGTCCTGTTTGTGTATCTAGTCTGATAGTCTGTGTCTTTTTATTGGGGAATTGAGACCATTGATGTTAAGATATATTAAGGGAAAATGATTGTGGCTTCCTGTTATTTTTGTTATTAGAGGTAGAATTATGTTTGTATATTTATCTTCTTTTGGGGTTGTTGGAAGATTACTTCCTTGCTCTTTCTAGGTTGTAGTTTCCCTCCTTGTGTTGGCGTTTTCCATCAATTATCCTTTGAAGTGCTGGGTTTGTGGGAAGATATTGTGCAAATTTGGTTTTGTCATGGAATATCTTGGTTTCACCATCTTTAGTGATTGAGAGTTTTGCTAGGTATAGCAGTCTGGGCTGGCAATTGTGTTCTCTTAGGGTCTGTATGATGTCAGTCCAGGCTCTTCTGGCTTTTAAAGTCTCTGGTTAGAAGTCTGGTGTGATTCTTATAGGTCTGCCTTTATATGTTACTTGACCTTTCTTCCTTACTGCTTTTAGTATTTTTTCTTTGTTTTGTGCATCTGATGTTTTGATTATGTGACGGGAGGTATTTCTTTTCTGGTCTAGTCTATTTGGTGTTCTGTAGGCTTCTCGTATGTTTATGGGCATCTTGTTCTTTAGCTTAGGGAAGTTTTCCTCAATAATTTTGTTGAAAATATTTACTGACCCTTCAAGTTAAGAATCTTCACTCTCCTCTATACCTATTATCTTTAGGTTTGGTCTTCTCATTGTGTCCTGGATTTCTGGGATGTTTTGGGTTAGGAGCTTTTTGCATTTTACATTTTCTTTGACAGTTGTGTCAATATTTTCCATGGTATCTGCTGTACATGAGATTCTCTCTTCTATCTCTAGTATTCTATTGGTGATGCTTGTATTTATGGCTCCTGATCTCTTTCCTAGGTTTTATATCGCCAGGGTAGTCTCCCTTTGGAATTTCTTTATTGTTTCTTCTTCCATTTTTAGATCCTGGATGCTTTTGTTTAATTCCTTCGCCTACATGGTTGTGTTTTCTTGTAATTCTTTAAGGGATTTTTGTGTTGTTGAAGTCCAGATTTAATCCATGGTAGTCTGATAAGATGCATGGCATTATTTCTATTTTCTTGTATCTGTTGAGGCTCGCTATGTGACCAACTATATGGGCAATTTTGGAAAAGAATACATGAGGTGCTGAGAAGATACATCTTTGTGTTTGGGTGAAATATTCTATAGATGTCTGTTAGGACCATTTGATTCATAATGTCTGTTAGTTTCATTATTTCTCTGCTTTGTTATCATCCAAATGTTCTTTCAATTGATGAGAGTGGTATATTTAAGTCTTCTACTATTATTATGTGGAATTTGATGTACGATTTAAGCTTTAGCAAAATTTCTTTTACAAATGTGGGTGCCCTTGTGTTTGGAGCATAGATTTTCAGAATTGAGATATTATGTTGGTAAATTTTTCCACTGATGAGTAATTAGTGTCCTTTCCTGTCTTTTTTGATTAATTTTGGTTGAAGGTCTATTTTATTAGGTATTATAATGGCTACTCTAGCTTGAGTGTTGGGTCTGTTTGCTTGGAAAACTGTTTGTTTAGCATTTACATCTGAGGTAATATCTATGTTTATTGCTGAGCTGTGTTTCTTGTACATAACAGAATCATCAGGTCATATCCATTCTTTTGGCCTGTGTCTTTTTATTGCAGAATTGACTCCATTGATGTTGAGAGATAGTAATGATTAGTTATTGTCATGTCCTGTTATTTTGATGTTGGTGGTATCAGTGTGTGTTTGTTTGTGTATGTGTGTGTGTGTGTGTGCTGTCCTTGATTTTGATGGTATGGAATTACTTATTTCCTGAGTTTTCTTGGATATAGTTATCCTTTTTGGCTTGCAATTTTCCTTCTAGTATTTTCTGTAGGGCTTGATTTGTTGATAGATATTGTTGGAATTTGGGTATTTCTTGAAATGTCTTGTTTTCTCCATTTATGATGATTAAGAATTTTGCTGGGTATAGTAGTCTAGGTTGGCACCTGTGCAAATTTAGAGGTTGCAAGATGTCTGTCCAGGCCCTTCTAGCTTTTAGAGTCTCTTTTGAAAAATTTGGTGTAACTCTGATAGTTCTGCTACCTGGACTTTCCCCCTTGCGGCTTTTAATACTCTTTCTTTATTCTGTGGAGTTTGTGTTTTGATTATTATATACCAGGAGGGTTTAATTTTCTGGTCCAGTCTAATTGTTGTTCTATAAGTTTCCTGCATACTTTTAGGCATATCTTTCTTTAGGTGGGAAAGTTATTTTCTATGATTTTGTTGAGAATATTTTCTGTGTCATGGAGCTGGGACTCATCACAGTCTTCTATTCCTATTATTCTTAGATTAGGTCTTTTGATAGTTTTCCAGATTTCCTGCATGTTTTGTGTCAAGAATTTTTAGCTTTAACATATTCTTTGACTGATGCATCAATTTTTTCTATTGTATCTTCTATGACTGAGATTCTTTCTTCCATCTCATATATTCTGTTGATGATGCTTTCATCTGTTTTTCCTGCTGTCTTCCCTAGGTTTTCCATCTGCAGGATTTCCTCAGTTTGTGTTTTATTTATTGCTTCTGTTTCTATTTTCATGTCTTGCCCAGTTTTATTTATTTTTTTAATGTGGTCAACAGTATTTTCCTATATGTCTTTAAGGGATTTATTTTCTTCCTCCTTAAAGACTTCTATTTGTTTGATTGTATTTTCCTGTATTTCTTTAAGGGATTTATTTGTTTCCTTTTTAAGGTTCTATACCTGTATTTTATTAAGGTATTTATTAATTTACCCCTTTAAAGGTCTTTACTATCTTTATAAGATTGTATTTAAGGTCAATTTCTTGTGTTTCAGTTGTGTTAATATATGCAGGTCTTGCTGTAGTGGTGTAGCTGTACTTTAAAGGCATCATATTGTCCTGCCTTTTTTATTGTGTTCCTTAGAAGACCTTTAGTCATCTGGATGGTTTTGTTCCCTGGATGTTCTTGTTATAGTAGGTATTGGGAGGTGGTGAACCTCACTGATCTTGCTATGGCAGAGATCTGTAGAGTATCCTTGGGCTGTATGTTTCCTGATCATCAATTCTGTGTGTTTCAGGAGTCTCAGGTCTGATGGAGGTAGGTGGAGATGTGGCAGGAGAATTGCAGTCTCCTTGGGCTAGCAGGCTGCCAAAGACAGCTTGGCTTGGCCCATATGTTTAACAAAAAAGGGAAAAAGAGAAAAAGAAAGAAAAAAGGAAAAACAAAAGAGGAAAAGGGGAAAGTTGGTGTGGAAAAGTAAGCTGTCCTGTACATTTTAGGAGTTTCAGGTCTGATGGAAGTTAGAGAGAGAGAGAGAGAGAGAGAGAGAGAGAGAGAGAGAGAGAGAAAGTGATTGGAGGCCCTCTGGGATAGCAGGCTACTCTGGATTGCTGAAATATTTGTAACAGAAATAAACTTATAATATGCTAGCTTTGGCTCCTGACATGGCAGCATGTAGCCTGTGTGTAGATCTTCACTTTCTCTCTGCTCCTTCACATCCATATTTCAGCACAGTACCAGAAAAATTGTGACAGTTTCCCCCAACTCCTACTCTAGTGGATCCCACAGATCTTCCCCCACCCTAAACTCTCTCCCTCCATTCATTTCATTATCTATGCACCAACTCCAGTAGGCATTCCCTGCTTACCCACAGTCCACTCTTGTCAGAAATGGAATTGGCTAACTTCAGATCTTCAAGTTTTCTATTCTTTCAGATTCAATCCCCTGTCTCATCTTCAGCTCTCTATCAGGTATTCTGCGGTGAGTTCTCTGTGCCTTCATTCCAAGGAAATTCAGTAGTCCTGTGAAATCTTTCAGACCACTAGTCTATTCATATTCCTACATATATCCCCCCAATATCCAGAAGCAACTAGTACCTCGAACCCCTAGAGACCATAACTATCTGGTTTACAGAAATCTTACTATCAGGAAACACACAGCCATAACTCTCTACTAAAAATTAGAGAGAGAACAGAAACCAAGAAACAAAACAACCTACAGAAATAAAAAACAGATATCAGCACCTAGAACTATAATCTTCCCAATCCCAAATGCCTAGACATTAGTGTGAAAATACAATCAATAACAGGCAGGACAATGTGTCTCCACTAGAGCACAGGAACCAAAACACAGCATGTCTTGAACATTTCAATATAACTAAAGCACATGGAAAAGACCTTAAAACTTTCTGTATGAAGATAATAGAGAGGAAATAAATGAATTTTATATGAAAATCCAGAAACCACAAACCATGGAGCAAATGAATAAAATTGGTCAAGAAAATGAAAATGGAAATAGAATCAATTAAAAGAAACAACAGATTTTGAATGAAAAAATTTAGAAAGAAGAGCAAGAACTATAGAGGCAAGTTTCTCCAGAAGACTACCAGAGATTGAACAGAGAATCTCAGCTTTTGAAGATTTTATAGAAGATAAATATATTAATGAAAGAAAGGCTATAGTCTAAGAAACTCCTGAGACAAAACAAACAGGAAATTTAGGCGTAACGTATGAAAGGGTCAAATTTAAATATCATAGAAATAGAAGAAAACCAACTTAAAGGCCAGAAAAATATTTTCAACAATAATTATACAAGAATATTCCCCTAAACTATAGATGGAGTTGGCTATAAACATAAAAGAAGCATACAGAACACAAACTGGATTGGACCATAAAAGAACATTCCATAGTACACAGTCCTCAAGAAACTAAACATATAGAACAAGAGGAAAGAATATTAAAAGCTGCAAGGGAAAAAGACAAAGTAACACATGAAGGTAGACCTATGAGAATCTCCTCTGACTTCTCAGTGATACTCTAAAAGTCAGCAGTGTTTGCACAGATGTAAGATATATGCAGTTTTTAAGAGACCACAGATGTCAAACCAGATAAACATACCCAGCAAAACTTTCAATACTCATCTATGAAGAAAATAATATATTCCAAAATAAAACCAAATTTAAGCAATATTTATCTCTATATCCAACCTAACACTAGATGATAGAACAAAAACTCCAACCTGAAGAGATGAAAATACAGAGAATAAATTATCTCAGGCCAGCAAATTCAAATGAATGGAAGGAAGAAAACAGCACACAGCCACACACAGCACCACTACCATCACCACCACTACCATCACTACCAACACCACCACTAACAACAACAATAATAATATCAAAATAACAGGAATCAACAATGATTGGTCTTTGATATTTCTCAACATCAGTAGTCTCAACCACCCAATAGAAAGATACAGACTAACAGAATTGAATATGAAAACAGAATTATCCTTCTGCTGCATACAAGAAACACACCTCAACATCAAGGATAGCAATTACCACATAGTAAGAGTTTCAGACATATATTTCAAAGTAATGAACAAAAGAAGAAAGTTTATATATCCATCTTAATATTTGACAAAATAGATTTCAAGGCAAAACTCAAAGAAAGAGGTAGGGAAGAGCACTGGATACTCATCAAAGTAATTCCACCTAGATGACATTTCAATTTTTAACATTTATGCCCCAAATGCAAGGCTACCAAAGTTTATGAAATAAACAGCATTGTGGCTTAAATTATATATTGATCCTTACACATTGATAATGATGGGCTTCTATCTCAGCAATAGATTGATCTTCCAGACTAAAACTAAGTAGAGAAATGCTGGAGCTAACTGATTGTCATAGTTAGGGCTTCCATTGCTGTGAAGAGATACCATGACCAAGGTAACTCTTATAAAGGACAGCATTGAGTTGGGGCTGGCCTACAGGTTCAGAGGTTCAGTACATTATTATCAAGATGAGAACATGGCAGCTTCCAGGGAGGCATGGTGCTGGAGGAGCTGAAAGTTATATACTTTGATCCAAAGATAGACAGGAGGATACTGACGCCCATATGGCTAGGAGGAGGGTCTCAAAGCTCACTCCCAAAGTGACACACTTCCTCCAACAAGGCCACACTGACTCCAAGGAGACCACATCTGAATTTAACCTAAAGAACTACCCCACAACCTGTCATGAAGCTAATACTTTAATTCTGCTCTGATCATAACTGACCACCTTCTTATCCTGCTGACAAATCCCTTGCTTCTGATTTCTTCTCCCAGAGACCACTTCTCTGTCCCAGAAATTTTGTTAGTATTTTATTGACTAATTTGTCATCAATGTCCATAATAGAAACTGATCTAAAATTTTCTTTCTTAGTTGATTCTTTGTGTAGTTTAGGTATGAGGGTGACTGTGGCCTCATAAAATGAGGTTGCCTATGTTCCTTCTGTCTATATCTTGCAAAATAGTTTGAAAAGTATAACTTTAATTTTTAAAACCTTAGTTTTCATAATGGTTCTCAAATGTTTTAAACCCTCTTGTAGCGTACCACCCACCAGAAGTAGTAGAAAAGAAGGGATACAGGGGAAGTAGACCTGAGTAGAAAGGTTCTTTGGAGTAACTCCTGTTTGTGTTGTCTTTAAATGGGCAGTTTAATTGACAGGCTAGCAGAAGCAGCTCCATCAACTTCCAAACACTTCACAGATAGACAAGAAGTCCAATTAGGTAAAGTCAGGATAGTAAACAGGAATCAGCATTGGTGGCAGTACTTAGCAGAGACAGCTAGGCCTCAACCTCTGCATGAGTCAGCAGAAGGAACCAGCAGGAACACCAGGAAAAGTTCTTATCTGTTCCTCTCAGTGAAGAGAACATCAGTGAAGACATGAAAACAATAAATGTTGCACAGCTAACTATATAACCAAGCCAAGCTCAGCCTCTCTTACTGTCCATTGAGTTCTATTTATATACCCTCTAAACATCAAGTGTCCTCCACAGGTCTTGCCTCAGCACTTGAGTCTGTCTCACCTGACATCACTCTGCCAATCAGCCCAAGTTCATAGAAGCAACAAGAAACTTCAGCATACCAAGCATACTATCAGAAGGTTTTTTGGGGGGAGGGGAAGTGTACTTCTCTCAATGGAGTCCCTACAAATGCAGCTCAACTACATAATGCAAAGCAGACCAATACTTGTGTGTTGTTAGCAAAGAATCCTTCATCATGTGTGTTTTTACCTTCTTCCTTTAGCAGAATTTCCTTTCTCCTGTGTCTGCTTCAGCCAAATGCTCCTTCATTAGTCTACCTTAATCTTTCACCTGTGTCTACTTCAGCTAAATGTTTTTTCATGTATTTGCCCCAGCAAAACACCATCCAATAGACTTTCCAAAGAACTCTTAAATTTCTTCTTCAGAAGAGTATTGGTATTAGGTTTTCTTTGAAATTTTGGTAGAATTCTACACTAAACCATATGGCTCTGTGCTTTTTTTGTTTGATAGACTTTTTAATGACTGCTTCTATTTCCTTATGGGTTGTAGGACTATTTAAATTTTTCCTTGATCTTGGTTTAATTTTAGTAAGTAAAATTTATACAGAAAATAATTTTGTGGGATGCAGGCTATGAAATAATACCTAGTAATTCTTTGAATTTCTTCAGTATCTGTTGCTATGTCTCTCTTTTCATTTCTGATTTTGTTAATTTGAAAACTGTGTCTCTGTTTCTCAATTAGATTGCCTAAGGGTTTGTTTAATTGATATTCTCAAAGAACCAGATATTGGTTTTCTTGATTCTTTGTATTATTCTCTTTGCTTCTAATGTATTGATTTTAGCCCCAAGTTTGGTTATTTCCTGCCATCTACTCCCCTCAGGTGTGTTTGCTTCTTTTTGTTCTAGAGATCTCAGTTTTGCTATTACATTGCTAGTATGAGATTTCTCCAATTTCTTTATGAAGGCCATTAGTCCTATATACTTTCCTCTTAGCACTGTTTTCATTGTGTCCGATGAGTTTGTGTATGTTGTGCCTTCATTTTCATTAAGTTCTAGGAAGTCTTTAATTTCTTTATTTATTTCCTCCATGACCCAGTGGTCATTGAGTAGACAGATGTTTGAGCTCAATGATTTTATAGGTTTTCTGTCTGTTATTGTTGTTGTTGCTGCTCTTGCTGTTGAAGTTAAGCTTTAATCCATGGTGACCTGACAAGATGCAAGATTCTTAAATCTGTTGAGGCTTCCTTTGAGACCAAATATATGGTTAAGTTTGGAGAAGGATCATTCAGGTACTGGGAAGAAAGTATATTATTTTATATTTTGTTGAAATGATTGGTGGTTATCTGTTAGGTCCATTTGACTCATAATTCTCAGTTAGTTTCATTATTTATGTTTAGTTTCTTGTTGAATGACCTGTCCATTTGTGAGAGTGGGGTGTTGAAGTCTCCTACTATTAATGTGTGGTGTTCAATGTGTGATTTAAGCTTTAATAATGTTTCTTTTACAAATATAGATGACCCTGAATTTGGGGCATGGATGTTTAGATTGAGATGTCGTCTTGGAATATTTCCCCTTTGATGAATATTAAGTACCCATCTACAATTCCTGTTTTATGGGCATTTCCTTTAAAGTATGGTTAGATCTTTCCACAACTTCTTGATATGTAGAATTATAAGGTACACATTTTTTAATCTAAAGAATTGTTGCATTTTACTGGATACATATTCATTTTACTGGATACATATGCTGGAGCATCATCATCTTCAATCTGAAAAGGCATCTTCAAGATACGAGTATAAACAACAGAATGCAAGAAATAGAAGAGAGAAATTCAAGCATAGAAGATACCTTGGAAGATATTGAAACAACAGTCAAATAAAACTGAAAACATAAAAAACTCCTATTCCAAAACATCCAGGGAATCCAAGCCACAATGAAAAGACCAAACCTAAGAATAATAGGAGTGGAAGTGTGTGAAAATTCTCAGATCAAAGGACCAGAAAACGTCTTCAAAAAATTATAGCAGAAATTTTCCCCAACCTAAAAAAAGAGATGGCCATCAATGTACAAGAACTTACGAGACACTGTGAAAGCAGTGCTAAGAGGAAAATTTATAGCACTAAGGGCCCTTGTAAGAAAATGGAGAGATCCTATACTATCAACTTAACAGCAAACCTGAAAGGCGATCAAGGCAGTAGAAATTGGCAAGGAAGGAGTCAAGGTATCACTATTTGCAGATGATCTGATAGTATACATGAGGAACCCCCAAATTCAACCAGAAAACTTCTACAACTGGTAGACAACTTCACCAAAACGGCTGGATATAACATTAACTCAAACAAATCAGAAGCCTTCCTTTATCTAAAGGATAAATGGGCTGAGAAAAAAATATGGAAACCAAACCCACCACAATAGTCACAAATAATATAAAATATCTTGGAGTAACACTAACCAAACAAGTGAAAGATCTATGTGACAAGAACATCAAGTCTCTCAATAGAGAAACCAGAGGAGACCTCAGAAAATGGAGAGATTTTCATGCTCAGGGGTTGGTAGAATTAACATAGTAAAAATGGCAATTCTACCAAAAGCAATCTAGAGATTCAACACAATTCCCATAAAATTCTGACAAAATTCTTCAAAGACATGTAAAAAGAAATTCTCAATTTCATATGGAACAACAAAAATGCCCAGGATAGTGCAAACAATTCTTAACAATAAAAGAACTTCTGAAGGAATCACTATCCTTGACCTCAAATTGTACTATACAGAGCAAGGGTTATAAAAACTGCATTGAATTGGAACAGAAACAGAGCGGTTAATCAATGGAATAGAATAGAAGACCCAGAAATAAACCCACACACCTATGGTCACTTGATCTTTGACAAAGAAGCCAAAAACATATAATAGAAAAAGCAAAGCATCTTCAATAAATGGTGCTGGTCTAACTAGCTGCCTGTATGTACAAAAATTAAAATATATCAATATTTGTCACCTTGCACAAAGCTCAAGTCCAAGTGGATCAATGACTTCAACATAAAAAAATATACACTGAATCTAATAGAGGAGAAAGTGGGAAAGACCCTCAAACTCATTGACACTGGGGGAAATTTTCTGGAAGAGAATTCCAATGGATCAGACTCTAAGATCAAGAATTGATAAATGAGATCTCATGAAACTGAAAAGCTTCTGTAAGGCAAAGGACATAGTCAATAAGACAAATAGACAACCTACAGATTGGGAAAAAATCTTCACTAACTTCACATTCGATAGAGGGCTAATATACAAAATATATGAAGAACTCAAGAAGCTAACCTCCAAAAAACCAAATAACTCAATCAAAAATGGGGTATAGAGCAAACAGAATTCACAACAGTGGACTCTTGAATGGCTGAGGACCACTTAAAGAGATATTCAAAGTTCTTAGTCATCAGGGAAATGCAAATCAAAATGACCCTGAGATTCTACCTTACATAAACAGAGTGGGTTATATCAAAAATTCAGGTGACAGCACATGTTGGTGAGGATGTGGAGAAAGAGGAACACTTCTCTATTGCTGATGGAATTGCAAACTGGTATAACAACTATGGAAGTCAATCTGGTGGTTCATCAGAAAACTGGAAATAGATCTAACGACACAGCTATACTACCCTTAGGCATGTACCCAAAAGATGCCCTACCATTCCATGGGGTCATATGCTCCACAATGTTCATAGAGGCCTTATCTGTGATAGACAGAAGCTGGAAACAACCCAGATGTCCCATGACAGAAGAATGGATACAGAAAATGTGGTTCATTTACACAATAGAATACTATTTACCTATTAAGAATGAGAACTTGCTGAGTTTTGCAGGCAAATGGATGGAATTCTAAATGCCATCCTGAGTGAGATAACTCAGAACCAAAGGGACATACATGGTATGTACTCACTAATAATTGGATATTAGCCAACAAATATAGAATAGCTAGGATACAATCCACAGAACTCAAGAAAATAAACAAGCAGAAGGGCCCCAGTGAGGATGCTTCAATCCCACTCAAGAAGAAAAAGAAAACAGTCCTGGGAGGTGAAGGGAGGGAAATGAGGAACATGATCAGGTATGGGAAAGGGGGAGAAAAGTTAGAAGCTCTGAGAGAGAACAGCAAAATGAATGGAATTTTGTAACCTTGGGAGAGTGGGAAGTAGGGGGACCCTCTAGAAAGTACCAGAAACCTGGGAGATGAGACTCTCTGGACACAATTTGAGGGACCTTAGGTGAAATGACCAACAGCAGGGGAAACAGAACTCACAGAGTCCACCTCCAGTAGAAAGACATGGCATCAAGCAGAGGGATGGGTTTGCCATCCCACAGTCAAAAACTCTGACCCAGAATTTTTCCTGTCTTAAAGAATTGTGGGGGTAAAAGTGGAGAAGAGACTGGGAACAAGATAGTCCAGTGACCAGCCCAACTTGGGATCCATCTCAAGGGGAGGCTCCAAGGCCTGGCACTATTACTGGTGCTATGATGCTTACAGACAGAGGCCTAGCATGGCTGTCCTAAGAAAGGTCCAACAAAAACTGCTGAGACAGAGGCTGATATTTACACCCAACCATTGGCCTGAATTTGGGGACACCTGTGGTTTAATTGGGGAAAGGACTGAAGAAGCTAAAAGGGAGAGTGAATCCATGGGAAGTCCAGAACTCTCAACTAGGCCAGACCCCAGGGAGCCCCCAGAGACTGAGCTACCAACCAGGAGTATACAAGGGCTGGTGGTCCGGGGACCCTGATACACATATAGCAAAGGTCTGCCTGGTTTGGTCTCAAAGGGAGAAGCCTAACCCTTGAGAAACTTGAGGCCCTTGGGAGGCATGGCAAGGGGAGGGTGTCCTCTTGGAGACAGGGGGGAGGAGAAATTGAATGAGGAACTATGAGAAAGAGGACCAGGAGGGAGGTAACAACTGGGCTATAAAAAAATAAAAGTAATAAAAAATTTTAGATAGTATTAATTGTCTCACTTATTTCTTATTGCATATTTTATTTACATTTCAGATGCCACCCCCTTTCCCAATTTCTCCTCCCTAGAAACCCCCTGTCACATACCCCCTCCTCCTTTTTCCTTTTATACCATTTTAATTACATGCAAGTATTAAAGTCAGTTCTAGGCTGAGGAACTAGCAATACAATAGATGCAAATAGTCAATGAACAAGCAAGACAATAAACATAAATAGTTAAAGAACAAGCAAGGCAATAAACAAAATTCTGTGAACAATCCCATGAACACTGTTTCTAAGGGCTTATCAGGATGACCAAAATATCTGAGCCAACTTTCCTGTCCTAGCCCAAAGTCATTTTCATGTCTGAAGCCTGCTTCCTTGTTCTAGCCTAAAATTTAGATTCCTGCCTGAGATTACTTCTTTGTTCTAGCCTAAGATTTAGATTCCTGCCTGAAATTACTTCTTTGTGTTCTAGCCTAATGTAAGCTTTCTGTCTGAAGCCCATTTCCTTGTCCTTGGCCCATGTCAGATTCTTGCCAAGAAGCCTCAAATGCTCTCTGCCTCTCCCCATTTTTTATTTCATAAAAGACTGAGTTTGTCTTAGGTTGTTCTGACAAGAATGCCTTCCTTACTCATCATGGAATATGCATTGTCAAAAGCAATGCACTTATATCTTAGGTTGGTAAGGATCTGTGCAGAATCTTACCCATCCTAGGCTTGCCAGTCTGTTAATTTAATAACTCTGTCTGGGGGTCTATTCCTAGTTTCAAGCCATGTACTTTAGCTGCCAACATGTTGATGCTGCTAAAGAAAGCTTTGACAAAATGAGCAGGAATAAAAATATTCCAGAACAAAAATAGATCAAGCTATATATGCATTCTTGAAGCTTGACCAAAATAGAAATAGTAATCTCAGGCCATGGCCATGAGTAATTTTATTAGCAGTATCTGTTGCATCAACAGTCAGGAGAACAGCATTCTTGAAATTCATAAGCTCACTATGCAAAGTTAAAGCATCCAGAGAGGTGTTAGAATTATGCCAAATACACTGCAGGTGTCTTTAAACTTTTTCCTAATTATGACTACCACTGTAAATTTTAGAACTAACATGAATCCAGTGGTATTTGGCATGACACTGGAGATGGCTCTTTACTCTTAAACTCTGAACCTCCTTCCAATAATTTGAATAGGATAAAGAGCATCAACCCATTGTTCCAAATGTCTATCTAAATCCTTTTGTATATTCAATACATTAGTAACATTTTTTTTGCTAAATTATTAACAAAAGTAGCTGTCTTAACTTCTTGTGTCAAACCAATTGTAGAAGCAGTGGTGTTAACAATTAATGCAATTAAAGCTGTCATATCAGCAATAATAAAGCCTACTATCCTCTTGCTTCTGCGTAAAGCCTAACTCATTTAATCCAGTACTTGCAAACTTTCTTCAGAAGACCAAGGTTCTGTAGTACTCAGGGCAATAAAATGAAGCAGGTTGCTAGACCTCTATAATTGACATGCCAGATTTCAACAACTACAATTAGAAAGTATATGATCAATGTAACATACATTAAATACTGTAGAAGAAACAAAAGTAATTTTAACTTGACAATTAAAAGAGCCCTAACACATGTACTAACACTTGTTTGAAATCCAGATCCTGCCCCAACTTTATCTCTTGCTAATACAACATTATAAAAAAAACTGCAGCTAACTTCCAAATATGTCTCTGAAAAATATCCAGAACCAGCCTTCAAAATGAACACTGTAACTTCCAATATTGGATTGATTTCTAGACAGTACAAGTTTAAGTCTGAATAACTGTTCCCATTAATGAAAAATACAAGAGTCATTATGATTTCTTTTTATGATTCTCTGTTCTACAAGGTCTACGAACTTGAAGCAAGGCAGCTTGTCCCATCAGGGGTATAGGAAAGCAAAAGTAGGTTGGGAATATATGTTCAGTACAGCTTCCTAACACCATTGTTAGGGTGCTCAGCAAGCTCACAGGTCAGCATCATTCTGTGTCCAGACAGCAGCATGTCTCATCCATCACTCTAGCAGCCACCATGCTCCTTAAGCATCCTCTAGAAAAAAACACAAACATGACCTCTTCCCCATATTAAATAACTGATCAGGATCATGCCTTATGCCAGTAAGTTAACTATTCCCTTTCTCCTATGGATAAGTATACCTATTTGAAGAGTGCCATAGACACTCAGTAGAGAGTTCCTTGGCGACTTCCAGTCTGGGCCCAACCATAGAGCAGGTCATAGGCAGCAGCTCAGCACCCAACCCCAGAAAACCAAGAGAAAGAGGGACTCCCAGGAGCTTTAACTCAGGCAGCATCCCAGGTAAGGAAAAAGCAGCACTTGCCCCAAACAGGGAGCAACCGGGACCCACTGGGACCCAGGAATTCACTCCTGGCCCAGAGCGCGGGCTCCATCTGGTCTGGGGTCTGGGCCCGAGCACTCGGCAGATCCCAGGAGGCAGCTCTGCACCAAATCTCACAGAAACCAGAGGAAGCAGAGCTCTCAGGAGCTCTAATCCAAACAGTATCTTAGACTAGGAGGTGGCAATACTTCCCCCAAACAGGGAGCAACCGGGACCCACTGGGACTCAGGAATTCACTACTGGCCCGGGGCGCAGGTTCCTTCCAGTCTGAGCCTGAGCAGATCCCAGGAGTCAGCTCTGCAAACGATCTCTCAAAACCCAGAGGAAGTGGGGCTCTCAGGAGCTCTAACCCAAGCAGTATCTTATGTTAGGAGGTGGCAATACTTTCCCCAAACAGGGAGCAACCGGGACCCAATGGGACCCAGGAATCTACTCCTGACCCGGAGCCCAGGTGAATGAATTCATTGTTGTTAATAGCTGTATAGTACTCCATTGTGTAAATGTACCACATTATTTGTATCCATTCCTCTGTTGAAGGACATCTGGGTTCTTGCCAGATTCTAGCTATTATAAATAAAGCTGCTATGAACATAGTGGAGCATGTGTCTGTGGGTAAAAGGCTGGAGCGGAGTCCCGGAGGCTTTCCATGCCAGCAAGTCCCATAAACAGGAGAAAGGTCCGGAGTTCCAAAGGCTAGAATCTTTGGCAACCACAGGCCCCAAAGACAGGAGAATATCCATAATTCCAAAAGGATTTATTTTCATGGCAGATGGTAGAGGGATCTGTATGTACCACCCCCCTCCCCCGTGAAACTCAGTGCAGACCTGAGTTAAATAGAGAAGGAGAAGGGGGAAGGGTCTGGGGAGGAATGCTTAATTGGCTCCTCCTTCTGGCCTTCATTAATATGTAAATCTCTCTAGGGCCTGAGGCCTGTAGTCATGCCCTCTATCTGTGCATTTTGGGAGGGGCTGCAATGGCCTACGTGACTGAACAGTATAGGTCAAATGGAGATCTTAGACAGCATATTAGGAGCCTGGATTCTGGGAGCATGGCGGAATGGATGCCCGTCCCTTGCAGGGTCTCTAGGCTACTTCCAGCCAGCGCTCTACAAAAACCCAAGACCCCTTTCATGGTCCTACATGTGTCCTTGGTATATGTTGCAGCGTTTTTTGTGTAAATGATCAGCAGTGGTATAGCTGGATTCTCAGGTAATATTGTGTCCAATTTTCTAGGAAACTGCCAGAGTGATTTCTAGAGTGGTTGTACCAGCTTGCAATGCCACCAACAATGGAAGAGTGTTCCTCTTTCTCCATATTCTTGAAAGCATCTGCTATAACCTGGATTTTTGATCTGAGACATGCTGAATGGTGTTAGGTAGGATCTCAGGGTTGTATTCATTTGCATTTCCCTGATGACTAAAGATGTTGAACATTTCTGTCACCTGCTTAGTTAGATTCACACCAAGGTATTTTATATTTTTTGTGACTATTGTGAAGGTTATCATTTCTCTAATTTCTTTCTCAGCCTGTTTATCCTTTGAGTTGAGGAAGGCTACTGATTTGTTTGAGTTAATTTTATATCCAGCCACTTTGCTGAAGTTGTTTATCAGGTTTAGGAATTCTCTGGTATATGTTTTGGGGTCACTTAAGTATACTATCATTATCATCTGCAAATAGTGATATTTTGAGTTCTTCCTTTCTAATTTGTATCCTTTTGACCTCCTTTTGTTGTCTAATTGCTCTGGCTAGAAGTTTGAGTACTCTACTGAATAGGTAAGAAGAGAGTGGACAGCTTTGTCTAGTCCCTAATTTTAGTGGCATTGCTTCAAGTTTCTCTCCATTTAGTTTGATGCTGGCTACTGGTTTGCTATATATTGCTTTTACTATGTTTAGGTATGAGTCTTGAATTCCTGTTCTTTCCAAGACTTTTATCATGAAGGGATGTTGAATTTTGTCAAATGCTTTCTCAGTATCTAGTGAGATGACAACTTTTTTCATTGAGTTTGTTTATATAGTGGATTATGTTGATGGATTTCCATATACTTAACCATCCCTGCATTCCTGGGTTAAAGCCAACTTGAACATGATGGATGATTGTTTTGATGTGTTCTTGGATTCAGTTTGGTTGAATTTTATGAGTATTTTTGCATCAATATTCATAAGGAAGATTGGTCTGAAGTTCTCTTTCTTTGTTGGGTCTTTGTGTGGTTTAGGTATAAGCATAATTGTGGCTTCATAGAAGGAATTGAATAGTGTTCCTTCCATTTCTATTTTGTGGAATATTTTATAGAGAATTGGTATTAGGTCTTCTTTGAAGGTCTGATAGAATTCTGCACTAAAAACCGTCTGGTCCTGGGCTTTTTTTGGTGGGGAGACTTTTAATGACTGCTGCTATTTCTTTAGGGGTTATGGGACTCTATGGATGGTTTATTTGATCCTGATTTAACTTTGGTACTTGGTATCTGTCTGAAAAACTATCAATTTCATCCAGATTTTCCAGTTTTGTTGCGTGTAGGCTTTTGTAGTAGGATCTGATGATTTTTTCAATTTCCTCAGTTTCTGTTGTTATTACTTCCTTTTCAGTTCTGATTTTATTAATTTGAATACTGTCTCTGTGCCCTCTGGTTAATCTGGCTAACGGTTTATCCATCTTGTTGATTTTCTCAAAGAACCAGCTCCTGGTTTTGTTGAACCTTCGTATCGTTCTTTTTGTATCTACTTGGTTGATTTCAGCTCTGAATTTGATTGTTTCCTGCCATCTACTCCTCTTGAGTGTATTTGATTCTTTTTGCTCTAGAGTTTTCAGGTGTGCTGTCAAGCTGCTAGTGTATAAAGCTCCACTTTCTATTTGTAGGCACATAGCTGTATGTGTTTTCCTCTTATCTCTGCTTTTTTTTGTTCCACATGTTTTTGTATGATGTGTCTTCATTTTCATTAAATTCTAAAGTCTTTAATTTCTTTCGTTATTTCTTCTCTGACCAAGTTATCATTGAGTAGAGCGCTGTTCAGTTTCCATGTGTATGTGGGCTTTCCATTGAGGCCTGTTTTTTGACCAATTATATGGTCACTTTTGGAAAAGGTACCTTGAGGTGCTGAGTAGAAGGTATATTCTATTGTTTTTTTAGATGAAATGTTCTATAGACAACTGTTAAATCCATTTAGTTCATAACTTCTCTTAGTTTCACTGTGTCTCTATTTAGTTTCAGTTTCCATTATCTGTCCATTGCTGAGAGTAGGGTATTGAAGTCCCCCACTATTATTGTGAGTTACAATGTGTGCTTTGTGCTTTGGTAAAGTTTCTTTTATGACTGATGGTGCCCTTTTGTTTGGAGCATAGATGTTCAGAATTGAGATTTCTTCTTGGCTGATTTTTTCCTTTTACAAATATGAATGCCCTTCCTTATATTTTTTGATATTTTGGTTGAAAGTTGATTTTATTTGATATTAGAATGGCTACTCAAGCTTGCTTCTTTGTACCATTTTCTCGGAAAATTGTTTTCCAGCCTTTCACTTTGAGATAGTGTCTGTCTTTGTCACTGAGGTGCGTTTCCTGTATGCAGCAAAATGCTGGGTCCTGTTTATTCATCCAGTCTGTTAATCTATGTCTTTTTATTGGTAAATTGAGTCCATTGATGTTAAAAGATAGAAGGAAAAGTGACTGTTGCTTCGTGTTATTTTTGTTATTAGAAGTGGAATTAGGTTTGTATGGCTATCTTTTCTAGGTTGGGTTGAAGATTACTTTCTTCCTTTTCCTAGGGTATAATTTTCACCCTTGTATTGGAATTTTCCCTCTATTATCTTTTGTAGTTCTGGATTTGTGGAAAAATATTGTGTAAATTTGATTTTGTCATGGAATATCTTGGTTTCTTCACCTATGTTAATTGAGAGTTTTACTGGGTATAGTAGCCTGGGCTGGCATTTGTGTGCTCTTAGGGTCTGTGTGACATCTGTCCAGGATCTTCTGGGTTTTATCGTCTCTGGTGAGAATTCTGGGGTAATTTTGATAGGTCTGCCTTTATAAGTTATTTGATCTTTTTCCCATACTGCTTTCAATATACTTTCTTTGTTTTGTACATTTTGTGTTTTGATTATTATGTGATAAGAGGAACTTCTTCTCTGATTTAGTCTATTTGGAGTTCTGTAGGCTTCTGGCATAGGCATCTCTTTCAAATTAGGGAAGGTTTCTTCTATAATTTTGTTGAAGATATTTACTGGCCCTTTAGTTGAGAACTTCACTCTCCTCTATACCTATTATCTTGGACTTCTCATTGTGTCCCAGATTTCCTGGATGTTTTGGGTTAGGAGCTTTTTGCATTTTGCATTTTTTGACCGTTATGTCAATATTTTCTATGGTATCTTCTGCACTTGAGATTCTGTCTTCTCTCTCTTGTATTCCGTTGATGATGCTTACATCTATGACTCTTGATCTCTTTCCTACATTTTCTATCTTTAAGCAGTCTCCCTTTAAGGTTTTTTTTTATTATTTCTACTTCCATTTTTATGTCCTGGGTGGTTTTGTTCAATTCCTTCACCTACTTGGTTGTGTTTTCTTGTAATTCTGTAATGGATTTTTGTGCTTCCTCTTTAAGGGCTTCTACCTATTTACCTGTGTTTTCCTGTATGTCTTTGAGGGAGTTATTTATGTCCTTCTTAAAGTCTTCTATCATCATCATGAGAAGTGTCTTTTAAATCTGAATCTTGCCTTTCAGGTGTGATGGGGTATTCAGGACTTGCTATGTTGGGAGAACTAAGGTTTGATGATGCCAAGTAACCTTGGTTGCTGTCGCTTATGTTCTTGCTCTTGCCTTCACTATCTGCTTATATCTAGTGCTACCTGCACTCACTGTCTCTAACTGGAGCCTGTCTGTCCTGTCTTCTTGTTTGTGTCAGAACTCCTCAGAGTCCAACTGTCTTTGTGATCCTGTGATCCTGAGATCCTGGGTTTCAGGCTGCCTTTGGGATCCTGAAATCCTGATGTGACCAATATCCTGAGATCCTGTGATCCTATGATCCTATGTTCCTGGGCATGTTAGAGCTTCTGGGAGTCCAGCCTCCTCTGGGTTTGGGGAGACTGGGTGCAGAGCTGGCACCCTAGGACTGCTCAGGGAAATGGGACAGGCTGGAAGGATCCTGACTCACTGGCTGTGAGGGAGTTCAGGGAGTCCCATCTCCTCTGGGTTTTGGGTGATTGGATTCAGAGCTGGCATCCCAGGACTGCTCAGGGCACTGGCACAGACTCTAAGGATACACATCCTTCTTAGGTGGTGAGCATGTAATGTATTTTGATGATTAGTATTGTGAGCAAATTTTCTGACATTCTGTAAAGAATGCACCTTAAACTAAACTAAAAGGCTAATTGACTGACTAAAAGTTCAATGATTTTGAAAACTCTGTAATGGTACAGAATGATTGATAAACAGGAGAAATACATTGGAATTTATTAACTTAGAATACACTGGCTTCCACTGATCAAAAGACTAAGAATGTAAACATATACAACTAAGACTGTAAACAGTCATACTCTGTATATTTTTTTGTTATTATAGTAAAATAGTCTAACCAAAAGGAAAATGTAGAGAAATGTATTTTAATGGGTTCCATATTTGAACATTATGTCCTAAATATCAAATAACTTTTATGTTAATTAACCACATACATTTCTTATATTATGAGATCTGGATATAAACTTCAATCCACAGGATGTTCCTGGAGATGTCAGATTGTTTTGCTGTATTTTGAGCAATAATAATAATAAATAACACTAAAATAAAAATATAAATTCATCTTCAAATTCTGTATGTGAATATAGAGAAATGTATAGGTGTACAGATACAAATAAAATGGATACTTAAAAACATTGTGTTTACATTTCATTCTGGAAAATAAAAAAGAACTGATTTTATACTACTTTTTAATGAACTCAAGTATGTGTCTGATGTTATAAGCATTTTTATGTGTATGAGGTAGACTATTGCTTAAATGATCAACTATGTACATGACAAGTTCATAATGACCTTAGACTAGAATCCTTGTCTTAGATACAAAACATATAATCAAACATGCTTCTAAGAATTAACACAGCATGGTATTTAATAGTTCTGTGGTATGAAAAGTCACATGACTTCTCATCAAGTGTTGACCTTCTTACTGCTGCTCATATACAGCAGTCCTGAAGCATAATGAACTAATCAAAAACTTACTCCCTGATATTTTTCATCACATTGTATGTCTGTAACAAACTAAATCATTTGTAACAAACTAAATCATTTGTTGGTTCTTGTTCTATTTGTGGAATCCTTGACGTATTCTTGTGAGTAAACAAACTCTCTCATGTAATTATCTCTAATGGAAGCACTTTCTGTAATCCCAACTCTCATGTGGGTCTCTTGGTCACTATAGTCCAGTGACGTCAATTCACAATTAGCCTCTAATCACTGCAATGGCTTTTTATATATCTCTCTGTTGGTGACAGCAATAGTCTGAAGTCTTAAGGATGAAAATTGAAGTTTGGAAAGTCATGGGTGTCCTGCCTTTGTCACTTATTCATTGGCTCTTGCAGAATTGTGCTGCTCTTCTTTGGTGCTTATAAAAGGGGAGAAGAAGGTCCATTGTGTTCTGGACCTATAGGTAAGTCAGGAGAGATGTTCTTATGACATGTAAGTAAATATATTCACTTACAGATGCAATGCAAATCTTGGTGACATACCATAGATTTAAATTTTTGGAGGTTTCTAAAAGTTGTTTGTGACATATAATTCAATATTTTTGAACAAAAGCACCGAATATATACAGGTAGACTAAGTTCATGACAATTTCTATAACAAAACCATTTTTAAACATTTTTCTCATATTTCAGATTCTCCAAGTTTCCCCCAGCTCTGTAGAACTCCCACATTCAGTATACTTGAATGCAGTCACTTATAGTTACAGATAGTAAATCTACTACTTTGGTTTTTTTTAAGTAATGTTATTGCTATCTCTAGAGTGATGTACAGCAAGTAAATTCTTTCCTTTTGTTAATGATTATAGTAGATTATAGGATAACCTCATATTCCATTCAGTGTTAGGCAAGAAAAGTGTTTTTGTTTCTATATATCTCCAAAAAGATAAGTAAGATTTCAGTAAGTGTCCAGTAGCAGCAATTGTGATGTAACTGATACAGTTTGAGTCACAAATTTAAAACACAGAAATGTTTAAAGTTGGTGAAATTTGCATCTATGAAAGAGAAAGACTCATGAGTCTCATGGTCTACATAGTCTTCCTTAGTCCATCTATAAGTCCTAAAGTCTGAGTAAAAAGGATTGGAGAAAGACTTATATATTAAATTTCAAGTATTGGAAAACCAAAGATCACTGTGTCCATCGATACCTGTAGAGATGGATTTGTATTTAGATATTGTAAGAACTGAAAATCAGTTGTGTATAAGCACACCTAATTGGAAACACATTTTAGTATGAGTTATGTCAGGCAATATGATGAAATTATCTAATAATAATTACATTAAATTAGAATAAATATAATTTAAGATAACACACTGCATATTAAGTATAATTATAAATTCTTAGAAATCATGGAGTTCTCACTTCAATAATCAACTGAAAAGCATTTTTGGTGGTTTTTGTTTTTATTTTATTTCTTTTTATAACTGTTTAATATGTAAGACTGATGAATCCTTACAGGTTAAAAAGACCCAGGCAGGGTCACATAAGTGCTCAATAACATAATTACAATCTAACATTACATTGTTCGCATTCATCAATATAGAATTAATTTATTTCGGATAAAATATGAAAACTTTTTATCTAACATATAATGTACAAGACAAAGAATGCAATTAATTCATCAATGTTTCTAAATGATCAAGGAATGAATAATAAGAGTTTATAATTTTTATAAAGGTAGATATAAATCTATAACTGTGTATAGCACTAAACCTTGAAAGAATCAATACTTTTGTGCTTATAGACTAGTGAAATTAAAAAGGGATTATATGAGAAATACAGTTAAAGACCATACTACTACTGCTTTTATTTCACACACTAAGTCTTAGTACTTGATTTTCCCAAAGATTTTCAAGAGTCCCAGGAGTCACTGACAGTGGAAGAAGTCAAATTTACAGGAGATTGAGAGTAGTTATTGGATCCCAGTTCCTGGTTTAATCTACTGACATGATTGGGTTGAATGTTCTCTTTTAAATTTTCTGTTCACAAATGCTTCTGTCAAACTTCCCAATGAAGCTGCTGCTGATTCTTTCCTACTTACTTTTTTCTTATGGGGTATTTATAAAATCCCAGTAAATAGTTTCTACTTGTATTACTTTCTTTCCTGCCTGTAAAAATCCTTTGTGACAGGAGTCTAAGAGATAGACCTTCTATAAAATAAGGCAAACGTTAAAATGTTCAAAAAAATGTGATACTTTTTTTTTAATATCTTGGCACACTTGCTTTTGATAAGATAAGTGGTAAAAGCACAAATTACTTCCTTGCTGGGTTCTAACAAGTTAGAGTCATGAAATCCAATATTAATCTCCAAATTTGTTTCTGAAAGATAATTAAGATTACTCACCATGTTTTGTCATATATGTAAATCACTAGTGATACTCAAGCAGAGATAAGGAAATAAACAGTTATGATCTAATAAGACATTGATATTCATAGTTGCCAAAGGCTGGAAATAATAAAAAGACATCTTTAAAGATATGATTTAGATGAGAATGATCTTCAAATTGAGATAATCCAATGTCTCTTTGCAATTGCTTTGCAATTTTCCTGTTTTTGTACATGTCAGCAAGCTATAGATTGCTTATATAATAAAAAGCAAGGTAAAAGAGAGTAGATTCAGATAAAATAGGACATAGTACATCTATAGAAAAGAAAAAACATCCTCACAGTATAAATTCCTAAAGTACAAGTACAGAATCAGTCTTTCTACACATGATTATTCCTGAGGCTCTTCAAGTGTGTGTGTGTGTGTGTGTGTGTGTGTGTGTGTGTGTGTGTGTGTG
>NW_021621003.1:350362-364694 GCF_004785775.1 Grammomys surdaster | reverse complement strand
TGTGTGTGTGTGTGTGTGTGTGTGTGTGTGTGTGTGTGTGTGTGTGTTCTGATAAAAGTTCTGTAAATATTAGCACTAGTGGCTGTGTATGAAAAAGGTTACCATATCCCAGGCTTAATTGACAGCAATATATGTATCAGATTTCTCCATAAGGAGAAACTTCATGAGGACCTGAGTGACAGGGGAAAAAGTTCTGTGAAGTTCTCCATCTTCCAATGTTGCCAAGATTTTGTTTTTACTTTGCAGGATTTGTAATTGGAGAGAAGGAGACAATTTGTAGGTACTAAGTGTGAAGGCCCTTTAGATAGAGTAGTTTAAACAGAAATCCAGAGCTGCCTCTCTTTATAGCAATAAATGACTTAAGAACATAACATGTTTGTGCAAGGGCAAAACAAGTAGTGCACACTTCATTAAGTTTTCACAAAGTGAACAGAATCATCAGGCATAATAACAACAGAGTTATCAGGATTCAGTGTTTTTCTTATTCTTCTCTCCTGTTCAAGGATGACTAACGGCACATTTCTCAAAACCATGTAATCATTTTGTTTAATTTCAGGCTTTATATAACTAGATCCATACAACACTGAATTGTATTAGTTATGTAATTGTTGGATATATGTGTGTGTGTGTGTGTGTGTGTGTGTGTGTGTGCGTGCATGTATATATATACATATATATACATATATGGAGAGAGAGAGAGAGAGACTGTAATTGAGAAATGAAGAGAAACTTATTTAATTGATTGATTTCTATTCTGTTTCCATTCAGATAACTGAAGACAACTCTCTTCCAAAGTCAATGAATGAAACAAATTACTCTCGCGTGACAGAGTTTGTGCTGTTGGGCCTGTCTAGCTCAAAGGAGCTCCAGCCTTTCCTGTTTCTCATATTCTCACTGCTGTACCTAGCCATACTGCTGGGCAACTTCCTCATCATCCTCACAGTGACTTCAGACTCACGACTTCACACTCCTATGTACTTTCTGCTTGCAAACTTATCTTTTATAGATATATGTGTAGCCTCTTTTGCTACCCCTAAAATGCTTGCTGACTTTCTGGTGGAAAGAAAAACTATATCTTTTGAAGCCTGCTTGGCTCAGATTTTCTTTGTTCATCTCTTTACTGGTGGTGAGATGGTACTTCTCGTATCCATGGCCTATGACCGCTACGTTGCAATATGCAAGCCCCTCCACTACATGACAATCATGAGTCGCCGCGTGTGTATCATTCTCGTCATCATCTCATGGTTTGTGGGTTTCATCCATACAACTAGCCAGTTAGCATTCACTGTTAATTTGCCATTTTGTGGTCCTAACCAGGTGGACAGTTTTTTCTGTGATCTCCCACTTGTGACCAAGCTAGCTTGCATAGACACTTATGTTGTCAGCTTGCTAATTGTTGCAGATAGTGGGTTTCTCTCCATGAGTTCATTTCTCCTCTTGGTCGTCTCCTACACTGTGATTCTCATTACTGTTAGGAATCGCTCCTCTGCTAGCATGGCCAAGGCCCGATCCACCCTAACTGCTCACATCACTGTAGTCGTACTATTCTTTGGACCATGCATCTTCATCTATGTGTGGCCCTTTAGCAGCTATTCAGTTGACAAAGTCCTTGCTGTGTTCTACACCATCTTCACACCCATTTTAAACCCAGTTATCTACACTCTGAGAAACAAAGAGGTAAAAGCAGCTATGTCAAAGCTGAGGGGTCGCTATCTGAAATCTGGACAGGTTTCTTCGTTGATAAGAAATGTTCTTATTCTGGAAACAAAGTAAAATTACAGGACTAGCAGCATTTTTGTTTTTCCTCTTATACATTTCCAAAATGTAATCGCCTTTACTTCTAAAGGTAGTCATTTAATATGTGTGGCTGTTTAAAGGCTTACTATGCATTCCATGAAATTTAATATTCCTTCAGTTATTTTTGTTCTGTGCTATTTTTCTTCTTGTTTTGTAAGTTAAAATGGTTTTAAAATTAAAGGTTTTTCATGTAAGTGGTGTTTTGACATTCTTTGATTTGCAAATATGTTTTGCCTTGTGTTTAGAGGTAATCATGAAAGGATTGCTATGGCAAGTTAGAAAAAAAAGACAGAAAGAAAAAGAAAGGAACAATTTTCATCTTTCAAGAGAACTTTTATAATTCATTGTATGTGATAACAAATTGCCTTTTGCTATTTTGAAACTTCATTCAGAGAAACCAGAAATGCATGAGTGTAAGAACTTTTTAATAGTATATATAAAGATGAAAATTTTGCTTAATATTCATCTTTGGATAGAAATTAGAATTAGATAATAATGATTAAGAATTCACGCACAACTGGAAATGGTATGGCTAATTTACAATATTAGGGGTCATAGAATAATTTAGGGAGATCAGATAAAATGAGTGACCTATAATGAGGACAGATATATGCATTAGCATTGTTTTGAGTCTTTGTTATCACATAAGTTGTCCTCCACAGAGGAGGCAACCAAAAGAAGGACAGCACATTATAACCAGTTGACTGATTTTGTTTGTTCCTCAACCACACACACACATACTACATTGATTAACTACAACAGAATCCATGATTGATACTGTGGATGTCTTTGAGTGCATTAGGTTAATCTTAAGTAAATTTCATGGGCTCTCATTACAGCTGATGCCTTTTATCGTTCAGCAATGAGATGAGATCAGAATCTGAAAAATGTGCCATAGATTGGGGTTAATAATCTCTATCAGATTCTTCCACAGATGGTAATATCTGTTCTTTGCTTTAATGATGACCTTTCCCTTCCACTCACAGATCTATTACTTGGATCACTATTTGACGTGTGAGTTTTACTTACAGAAATTGAATTCCAGAAGGATTGCCTTTTTCATGGCACACACTTTATAGTGACAGTATGGCAATAGGAATAGAACTTTGAGGTTAAATAACCACGTGCCTTAACAGAACCCAGAGGAAGCTGGCGTTACAACTATACTACTCTTTTACAAATGATTGGCCCAGGATGTAATAGATGCAGTGAACTAAAACCTAACACATGATACTTTGTTATTAGTAATTAAAACACAGTTTCATAAACTAAGAGAAGAATTCAGCTTGGCTTTTCTTTCACTTCTTTTCCCTTCATTCTTTGGGATCCACTTGTGAATATTCTTTTTCCTTTCAATACAATTCCAGGTATCTCTAGACTGAAATATCTTGCTGAGAACAACACATACTTTAGCAAATATAGTATGATTTTAGAGAAACCAGATATTTGGTTAGTGAGTAGGGCATAAGATAATCACTTATATCATTCTTAGGGATATGATTGATTACTGTTTGGTAATATTTGAATAACTAAGACAAAGGATATAATAGAAAGTGAATAAATGAATGAACAAATGATAGACTGAATGCCTAATATATTTAGTTAGGTTGAAGGATAAAAATCTCATTTAAATAAGAAAAAAATATGGGTAAAATTTAGCAGACTCACAAGTTTTTCCATGCTCAATAAAACAGTTAATGATCAGTTATAGTGTATAGGGGTCACACTCCTAAAGAAAATTGATTTTCTCTCCTCAAGAAGCCATCATTCTCCAAAACTTCTCAGTTAAAAGTGGGTTTCATGAGCCCCTCTAACTTTCATGCTGAAGTGTTGATTCACTTGATCTCCTGCAAATCTTTTAATGTCCACCACAGCTGTTGTGAGTTCATGATTTCAAAAGTCCTATCACACCTAAAACACATGGATTCTTTTTTTAAATTTTATTTGTTATTTTATTTACTTGCAATTCAAATGTTATCCCCTTTCCCGGTTTACTCCCCTCTCCCCTGTTTCTGTGAGAGTTTCTCCTCCACCTACCCACCCACTCCTGCCTCACTGCCCTAGCATTCCCTTATTTTTGGGCATAGAGTCTTCACAGAACCAAGGTCCTCCCCTCACATTGATGACAGATAAGGCCATCCTGTGCAACATATACAGCTGGAGTTGTGGGTCCTTCCATGTATATTTCTTGGTTGGTGGTTTAGTCCCTGGGAGCTTTGGGGGGAGTTCTGTTTGGTTGCTGTTGTTCTTCCTATGGGATTGCAAACTCATTTACCTCCTTCAGTCCTTTCCCTAACTACTCCACAGATTCTTATTTTTAACTTTTAGAACAAATTTCTTAGAATTCATATATGAGTACTGTATTTAAATTATTTTCTCCTCCCCTTTCTCCTGTGTACCTTTAACTCCTCAAATTCAGTCTCTTATTCTTTAACTAAAATTATTACATTTATATGCATATAAGTTTATATATACAACTAGCTAAGATAATTTAATATTGCTCATATGTGTTTGGAGTTAATCTTTTGGGGTGGCTGATATATCAACAACCACTTCCCTGGTGAAGACTTAGACATCTTCTTTAGCAACCACTGACTGCCTGTACTTCTTCTTTTAGCCTTATGAGAATTCTTCCATCCATATTAGCTTGTCAACTGATATTGTCACTTTTATGTAATGATTAAGCAGTCATATTGATGAGATTTCCTGACTGAAAGTTTCCTGTCCTATAAAGGAGACACATCTCACAGCAGATGTCCCATCCTAGTTCCCTGACTTTTATAATCATTCTACTCTCCATAATGGTCTGAGGTTTAGGTGTAGGAATTGTATTATAGATGTATCAACTTTGGCTGAGCACTCTACAGTATTCTGTTTGTACTTTGATCATGTGTTACTTTCTGGAAGGGTCTTTCTGAAAATAGCAGCACATATCTGGCATACATACATTGTGAGCAAGGTACCTGTATTGATTGCTTTAAGCTTGACTTTATAAACTGTGTATCCACTAGTCATTCAGTATTTTGTATCTGTTAATTTAAATTTGTTTAAAGTTCTAAACAAATCAAAAGACAGAGAGACAGTATTCAAGTAAACAAAATCAGAAATTAAAAGGAATACTTAACAAAAGAAACAGTGGAAATTCAAAGAATCATTAGGTCTTACTTCAAAAGACTATACTACCCAAAATTGGAAAATCTTAATGAAATGGACAATTTTCTAGACAGATATTACTTAACAAAGTTATATCAAGATCATCAAGATCAGGTAAATTCTTTAAACAGTTTTATAACCCCTAATGGAACCTAAGCAGTCACTAAACATCTCCCAACAAAAAATAGCCCAGGGTCAAATGGGTTTAGTGTAGAATTCTACCAGACTTTCAAAGCAGAGATAATACCAATACTTCTCAAACTATTCCATTAAATAGAAACAGAAAGAACACTGCCAAATATGTTGTATGAATCCACATTCACTGTGACACCTAAACCACACAAAGACTCAACAAATAAAAAGAACTTCAGATCAATTAATTTTATAAACATTAATGCAAAAATACTCAATAAAATGCTTGCAAATTGAATCCAGGAATACACCAAAAACATCATCCATCATGATTAAGTAGCCTTCATCCTAGGGAAACAACATCCTTTATAATAGTCACAAATAATATAAAATATCTTGGTGTAATTTTAACCAAGCAAGTGAACGATCTGTATGACAAGAACTTTAAGTCTCTAAAAGAAATTGCAGAAGATATCAGAAGACAGAAAGACCTCCCATGCTCATGCATAAACAGGATTATCACAGTGAAAGTGGTCATTTTACCAAAAGCAATCTACAGATTCAATGTAATCCACATCAAAATTCTAACATAAATTTTTATAGACTTTGAAAAAGCAATTCTTAACTTCATATGGAAGATCAAAAACAGGATAGCTAAAAACATCCTGAACAATAAAAAAAGTTCAGGAGCAATTACTATTCCTGGCCTAAAGCTGTACTACAGAGCAATAATGATAAAAGCTGCATGGAATTGGTACAGAAACAGACATATTGGTGAATGGAATCAAATCAAAGACCCAGATAAACCTACATATTTATGAGTACTTGATTTTTGATAAAGAAGCTAAAACTATAAATGGAAAAAAAGAAAGAATCTTCAACAAATGGTGCTGATCTAACTAGATGTCTGCATGTAGAAGAGTAAAAATACATCCATATTTATCACATTCCACAAAACTCAAGTCCAAGTGGGTCAATTACCTCCACATAAAACCAGATACACTAAATCTCATAGAAAGGAAAGTGAGGAATAGTCTTGAATGCAATGATACAGGAGACAATTTCCTGAACAGAACATCAGTGTCTCAGGTTCTAAGATCAACAATTCATAAATGGGACCTCATGAAATTGAAAAACTTCTGTAAAACAAAGGACACTTGTCAATAGGACAAACTAGCAGCCTACAGATTTGGAAAGGATCTTTACCAACTTGACATCTGACAGAAGGTCTGAGATTATCTCTTTCCTGCGTTTTCATGGTTTTAGTTAACCTCTTTAGGTTGGAGGTTTTTTATTCTAGAATCTAATATATGATTACCTGTGTAGATAAATATTGCCTAAGTTTTGTTTTCTTCTGGAATATATTATTTTTTCATAGATGTTCATTGGAAATTTTACTGGATATAATAGGCTGGTTTCACACCTGTGGTCTGTCCAAGACTGCAACAAATCTGTTCAGACCCTTCTGGCTTAGAGTTTTCACCTAGAAGTTAAATAGAATTCTGGTAGGTCTTCCTTCAATTGTTACTTGATGTTTTTCCTTTGCAGCTTTTGATATCCTTTACTCATGTTCTGTACATTTATTGTCTTGATTATCATGTACTGACTGGACTTTGTTAGCTTATCCAATCTAGTTGGTGTTCTGTCTGCTTCCTGTACCTTTGCAGCTATCTTCTTCAATCAGTTTAGGGAAATTTCCTTGTATAATTTTTGTCAAAAACATTACCTGGTTATTTGACTTAGTTTTCTTATACCTTCTTTAGTCCTATTATTTTTAGATTTGGTATTTCATAGTTTACTCCTAGATTTCCTGGTTGTTTTCTTTCAGGAGTTTCTTAGATTGAACATTTTCTTTGACTGGTATATTCATTTCTCCTATAGTACAATTTATTTTTTGTTGTTGTTGATTATTTATTTATTTATTTTTATTTTTTAAAATAATTTATTTATTTTTTCTCAAATTGTAATTCATTCACACAGGGGTTATAAACACAGAAAGGCAGGATGTGGGGAAGGGGATGACACTGGAGTGTGGGTGTTCAGGGGCAATACAGAAATCTTTCAGAACTGGGTAACGGCTGGGTGAAGGTTCAGGGGACAGGTCACTATGACTCTGCCTATGACTCACTTGTCCTTATCTAAGTTGGTATTGTCTGCCAAGGTTACCTATTTGAAAGGTCTATGACTACTCAGGGTGGTAAATTTCCACAAAAGCTGCCTGTTTACATTAGCTTATAGCCATCTGTTTCAATGTTTTCTCACAGAGACCTAAGACTTGGTGTTAGTATACATGTATGACAGGCCTATTGCTGATTTTAGGCCTATGGCTGATTTTAGGCCTTCAGTGTGTAATCAGGGCTGCCCCTGACATCTCCTCCCTTCTCTAAGTGTAGAAGGGCTGTGGCGATTCTAGTCTTGCAAAGGCAGGGATAGAGGCCTGACCTCCAGTAATTGAAAGGGATCTTGTAATGGTTCTGGTCCCCCTGTCATTGTCCAGTGAGGCATGAGGGCCATACCCATCCCGATGTCTTTTTCCTGGAGAGGGGATACTTTTGACATCAACCCCTATGCAGTCAGGCTTGTCCCTCAGGGAACCCAGAGAGATATTTTTATCTTTTATTTATATTCCCTTGCAGTGCTTAGCCTCGCAGCCTAAGCAAGAATTCAGATCGCCTGATGGAGGGGGTTCTGGGTGGCCCCTCTCTGCTTGGTCTAATGGCAGAAGTCCCCTCTTTTAGGTTGGGGGGAGATGGGTTTTGGGAACACCCTGTATAAAGTAACAACCTCATCTTGAGTCTTGTGGTCCTCCATAGCTAACTTATGGTAATGTATCTGAATAGGTTTTGCTACCAAATTATTTATCTGTTGTTTCACAGAGTTAGTCAGCCTATTTGAGGGCCAGGGACCAGCAGAAATAAGCAAAAAGAACCCAAATAATGGTCCCAAGATGGGAGGAAGTATGTTGACAACCTTGGAGAGGCTGAAAACCAATTCTTTTTTTTTTTTTTTTTGAAATAGATCTACACGTTTTAAAGATTTATTTACTACTTGATTAAAAAGACAAAGTCATGAACAAGCTTGTCCTATTAATGGTTTTATAATTAAGGACACAGCTGGTATCTTGTTCTAAAAACTATTGTAATTTAAAAAGTTCTTTTGTGCAATTGGAGAGTTTTGAACTAATTTGTATGTAATTTACTGTCTTAGTTACTGATCTAGTACTGTGAAAACACATCATTTTTTTTTCTTTTTTTTTTTATTGGATGATTTATTTACATTTCCTATGTTGTCCCTTTACCAGATCCCCCACCACCCCCTCGGAACCCCCAATCCCCTCAACCCTCCTCCTTCTTCTCTGTGGATGTAACCTCTATCTACACCCCCCCACTCCCACCTCCCCACCCTCAAAATTCCCACCCCCTGGGGCATCCAGCCTTCATGAGGTCAAGGTTCTCTTCTTCCACCTATGCCCAGCAGGGCCCTCCACTTTTACATATTCAGCTGAAGCCCTGGATCCCCCCCTAAGTGCTCCCAGGCTGGTGGTTTAGACCCTGGGAGCTGTGGTTGGTTGGTATTGTTGCTCTCCTCATGGTGCCACAAACCCTTTCAGCTCCTTCAGTCTTCACTCTAACTCCTCTATTGAGAACCCCATGATCAGTTCAATGGCTAGTTGTGAGCATCTGCCTCTGAATATGTCTGACTCTTGAAGGCCTCTGAGGAGATATCCATATCAGGCTCTTATCAGCATGCACTTCCTGTCTTCCACATCAGCATCTACCTTTGGTGGTTGCACATGGGATAGATACTCAGGTGGGGTGGTCTTGAGACGGCCCCTCCTTCAGTTTCTGTCCCTCACTTTGTCTCCATATTTGCTCCCTTGAGTATTTTGTTGCTCCTTCTAAGAAGGACCGAATCACCCTCACTTGGTCTTCCTTCTTTATGGGCTTCATGTGGCCTGTGAGTTGCATCTTGGGCATTTCAAGGTTCTAGGCTAATATCCAATAATCAGTGAGTGAATACCATGTGTGTTCTTTTGTGATTGGCTTACCTCACTCAGGATGATAATTTCTAGTTCCATCCATTTACCTAGGAACCTCTCGAATTCATTGTTTTTAATAGCTGAGTAATACTCCATTGTGTAAATATACCACATTTTTTGAATCCATTCCTCAGTTGAAGGACATCTGGGTTCTTTCCAGCTCCTGGCTATTATAAATAAGGCTGCTATGAACATAGTTGAGCATATGTCCTTGTTATATGTTCGAGCATCTTCTGGGTATATGCCTAGGAGTGGTATAGCTGGATCCTCGGGTAATGCTATGTCCAATTTTCTGAGGAACCGCCAGACTGATTTCCAAAGTGGTTGCACCATCTTGCAGTCCCACCAACAATGGAGGAGTGTTCCTCTTTCTCCACACCCTCGCCAGCATCTACTATCACCTGAGTTTTTAATCTTAGCCATTCTGACTGGTGTGAGATGGAATCTCAGGGTTGTTTTGATTTGCATTTCCCTGACGACTAAGGATGCTGAACATTTCTTTAGATGCTTCTCGGCCATTCGAGTTTCTTCCGTTGAAAATTCTTTGTTAAGCTCTATACCCCATTTTTTAATAGGGTAATTTGGTTGTCTGGAGTCTAATTTCTTGAGTTCTTTGTATATATTGGATATTAGCCCTCTATCAGATGAAGGATTGGTAAAGATCTTTTCCCAATTTGTTGGTTGTCGTTTTGTCCTATTGATAGTGTCCTTTGCCTTACAGAAACTTTGCAATTTTATGAAGTCCCATTTGTCAATTCTCGATCTTAGAGCATATGCCATTGGAGTTCTGTTCAGGAACTTTTCCCCTGTGCCCAAGTATTCGAGGCTTTTCCCCACCTTCTCTTCTATTAGTTTCAGTGTATCTGGTTTTATGTGGAGGTCCTTTATCCACATAGACTTGAGCTTTGTACAAGGGGATAAGAATGGATCAATTTTCATTCTTCTACATGTTGTCTTCCAGTTGAACCAGCACCATTTGTTGAAAATGCTGTCCTTTTTCCACTGGACAGTTTTAGCTCCTTTGTCAAAGATCAAGTGACCATAGGAGTGTGGGTTCATTTCTGGGTCTTCAATTCTATTCCATTGATCTTCCTGCCTGTCTCTGTACCAATACCAGGTAGTTTTTATCACTATTGCTCTGTAGTACAGCTTGAGGTCAGGGATGGTAATTCCTCCAGAAGTTCTTTTATTGTTGAGAATAGTTTTCGCTATCCTGGGTTTTTTGTTATTCCATATGAATTTGAGAATTTCCTTTTCTAACTCTGTGAAGAATTGAGTTGGGATTTTAATGGGGATTGCATTGAATCTGTAGATTGCTTTTGGCAAGATGGCCATTTTTATTATATTAATCCTGCCAATCCATGAGCATGGGAGATCTTTCCATCTTCTGAGATCTTCTTCAATTTCTTTCTTCAGAGACTTGAAGTTCTTGTCATACAGGTCTTTCACTTGCTTGGTTAGATTCACACCAAGGTATTTTATATCATTTGCAACTATTGTGAAGGGTGTCATTTCCCTAATTTCTTTTTCAGTCTGTTTATCTTTCATGTAGAGGAAGGCTACTGATTTGTTTGAGTTGATTTTATAACCAGCCACTTTGATGAAGTTGTTTATCAGGTTTAGGAGTTCTCTGGTGGAAGTTTGGGGGTCACTTAAGTATACTATCATATCATCTGCAAATAGCGATATTTTGACTTCTTCCTTTCCTATTTGTATCCCTTTGACTTCTTTTTGCTGTCTAATTGCTCTGGCTAAGACTTCCAGTACTATATTGAATAGGTAGGGGGAGAGTGGGCAA
Organism: Grammomys surdaster; assembly: GCF_004785775.1. Lineage (NCBI taxonomy): Eukaryota > Metazoa > Chordata > Mammalia > Rodentia > Muridae > Grammomys > Grammomys surdaster. Next base: position 353,775 of record NW_021621003.1, on the reverse strand, counting down.
CCTTGTCTAGTCCCTGATCTTAGTGGGATTGCTTCAAGTTTCTCTCCATTTAGCTTGATGTTGGCTACTGGTTTGCTGTAAATTGCTTTTACTATGTTTAGGTAGGGGCCTTGAATTCCTGATCTTTCCAAGACTTTTATCATGAAGGGATGTTGAATTTTGTCAAATGCTTTCTCAGCATCTAGTGAGATGATCATGTGGTTTTTTTCTTTAAGTTTGTTTATATAGTGGATTACATTGATGGATTTCCGAATATTGAACCATCCCTGCATTCCTGGGATAAAACCTACTTGATCATGATGGATGATTGTTTTGATGTGGTCTTGGATTTGGTTTGCTAGAATTTTATTGAGTATTTTTGCATCGATGTTCATAAGGGAGATTGGTCTGAAGTTCTCTTTCTTTGTCGGGACCTTGTGGGGTTTGGGTATGAGTGTAATTGTAGCTTCATAGAACGAATTGGGTAGTGTTCCTTCTGTCTCTATTTTGTGGAATAGTTTGAAGAGAATTGGTATTAGGTCTTCCTTGAAGGTCTGATAGAATTCAGCACTAAAACCATCTGGTCCTGGGCTTTTTTTAGTGGGGAGGCTTTTGATGAATGCTGCTATTTCCTGAGGGGTTATGGGACTATTTAGATGGTTTATCTGCTCCTGGTTTAACTTCGGTACCTGGTATCTGTCTAGGAAATTGTCCATTTCATCCAGGTTTTCCAGTTTTGTTGAGTATAGGCCTTTGTAGTAGGATCTGATGACTTTTTGAATTTCTTCAGTTTCTGTTGTTATGTCTCCCTTTTCAGTTCTGATTTTATTAATTTGGATACTGTCTCTGTGCCCTCTGGTTAATCTGGCTAAGGGTTTATCTATCTTGTTGATTTTCTCAAAGAACCAACTCCTGGTTTTATTGATATTTTGTATTGTTCTTTCTGTTTCTATTTGGTTGATTTCAGCCCTGAGTTTGATTATTTCCTGCCTTCTACTCCTCCTGGGTGTATTTGCTTCTTTTTGTTCTAGAGCTTTTAGTTGTGCAGTCAACTTGTTAGTGTATGCTCTTTCCAGTTTCTTTTTGTAGGCACTTAGAGCTATGAGCTTTCCTCTTAGCACTGCCTTCATGGAGTCCCACAAGTTTTGGTATGATGTGTCCTCATTTTCATTGAATTCTAAAAAGTCTTTTATTTCTTTCTTTATTTCTTCCTTGACCAAGACATCATTGAGTAGAGAGTTGTTCAGTTTCCATGTGTACGTGGGTTTTCCATTGTTTTTGTCATTATTAAAGACCAGTCTTAGTCCGTGGTGATCTGATAAGATGCAAGGGATTATTTCAATCTTTTTGTATCTGTAGAGGCTTGTTTTGTGACCAATTATATGGTCTATTTTGGAGAAGGTACCATGAGGTGCTGAGAAAAAGGTATATTCTTTTGTTTTAGGATGAAATGTTCTATAGATGTCTGTTAAGTCCATTTGGTTCATAACTTCTGTTAATTTCAAAGTGTCTCTGTTTAGTTTCTGTTTCCATGATCTGTCCATTGCTGAGAGTGGGGTGTTGAAATCCCCCACTATTATTGTGTGAGGTGTAATGTGTGTTTTGAGCTTTAGTAAAGTTTCTTTTATGTATGTAGGTGCCCTTGCATTTGGAGCATAGATGTTCAGAATTGAGAGTTCACCTTGGTAGATTTTTCCTTTGATGAGTATGAAGTGTCCTTCCTTATCTTTTTTGATTAATTTTGGATGAAAGTCGATTTTATTTGATATTAGAATGGCTACTCCAGCTTGTTTCTTGGGACCATTGGCTTGAAAAATTGTTTTCCACCCTTTTATTTTGAGGTAGTGTCTGTCTTTGTCACTGAGGTGCGTTTCTTGTATGCAGCAAAATTCTGGGTCTTGTTTGTGTATCCAGTCTGCTAGTCTGCGTCTTTTTATTGGGGAATTGAGACCATTGATGTTAAGAGATATTAAGGAAAAATGATTGTTGCTTCCTGTTATTTTTGTTATTAGAGGTAAAGTTATGTTTGTATCTTTTTTGGGGGTTGTTGGAAGATTACTTACTTGCTTTTACTAGGTTGTAGTTTCCCTCCTTGTGTTGGCATTTTCCATCAATTATCCTTTGAAGTGCTGGGTTTGTGGGAAGATATTGTGCAAATTTGGTTTTGTCATGGAATATCTTGGTTTCACCATCTATAGTGATTGAGAGTTTTGCTGGGTATAGTAATCTGGGCTGGCAATTGTGTTCTCTTAGTGTCTGTATGATGTCAGTCCAGGCTCTTCTGGCTTTTATAGTCTCTGGTGAGAAGTCTGGTGTAATTCTTATAGGTCTGCCTTTATATGTTACTTGACCTTTTTCCCTTACTGCTTTTAGTATTTTTTCTTTGTTTTGTGCATCTGATGTTTTGATTATTATGTGACGGGAGGTATTTCTTTTCTGGTCTAGTCTATTTGGTGTTCTGTAGGCTTCTTGTATGTTTATGGGCATCTTGTTCTTTAGGTTAGGGAAGTTTTCCTCAATAATTTTGTTGAAGATATTTACTGGACCTTTAAGTTGGGAATCTTCATTCTCATCTATACCTATTATCCTTAGGTTTGGTCTTCTCATTGTGTCCTGGATTTCCTGGATGGTTTGAGTTAGGAGTTTTTTGCATTTTGCATTTTCTTTGACAACTGTGTCAATATTTTCCACCGTATCTTCTGCATTTGAGATTCTCTCTTCTATCTCTTGTATTCGGTTGGTGATGCTTGCGTCTGTGACTCCTGATCTCTTTCTTAGGTTTTCTATCTCCATGGTTGTCTCCCTTTGAACTTTCTTTATTGTTTCTATTTCTAGTTTCAGATCCTGAATGTTTTTGTTTAATTCCTTCTTTGTGTTTTCTTCCATTTCTTTAAGGGATTTCTGTGATTCCTCTTTAAGGGCTTCTATCTGTTTACTTGTACTCTCCTGTATTTCTTTAAGGGAGTTACTTAATTCCTTCTTATAATCCTCTATCATCATCATGAGAAGTGATTTTAATTCTGAATCCTGCTTTTCAGGTGTGATGGGGTGTTCAGGGCTTGCTATATTGGGAGAATTGGGCACTGATGATGCCAAGAAACTTTGGTTTCCGTTGCTTATGTTCTTGCGCTTGCCTTTCGCCATCTGGTTAACTCTAGTGGTACCTGCCCTCACTGTGTAAAACTGGAGTCTGTATTTCCAGTTATCTTGCTTATTGCAGAGCTCCTCAGAGTCCAGAGGTCTCTGTGGTCTTATGCTCCTAATCTCCTGGGTGGAATAACTCCTGGGACTCAGGCCACCTCTTGGATCTGGAAATCCTTCTGCTCTGAGTGCAGTGGGTCCTCGATGACTCAGGATTCAGTTTCAGCTGCTCTGAGTGCAGTGGCTCCAGCTGCTCTGAGTGCAGTGGCTCCTGGATGACTCAGGATTCAGTT
>NW_021621003.1:338252-350352 GCF_004785775.1 Grammomys surdaster | reverse complement strand
CTGCTCTGAGTGCAGTGGCTCCTGGATGACTCAGGATTCAGTTTCTCCACAGGACGGGAGCAGACCGACTCTGTGTCTGCTCCAGCCCAGAGCTGAAAACCAATTCTTGTAACAGCATTCATCTGTCTCTTTCTCTCTCTGATTTTTCTCAGGGCCTTCACTGACCTATTTCATACTCTCTTCTTCCCTCCCTGTCTTGTCTATGTAAAGGCACCATTCTTCTTTAAGGGCTGTACACAGTCAAGAGCTGTACACAGCCTTTTCTATTGTAATAGAGTAAATCAAGTCCAATAAGGATCTTTGCGATTTTTGGAGGTCTCTTCAGACAGTGAAACAAGGGATTTCTTCAGATTAGTGATGTCAGTCTCTAGCTGCTTGATGTTCTTGTTAGTGTCCCTTCAAAGGTCTGAGTAGTATAAGTTCGGAGGCCAGCATCTGGATTAGAACTTCTAACAGCAGACATCATGGGTGATTCATTTTTACCTGGAAAGGAAAAAGAAGGGAATTCTCAGGGATGTTTCTCTTCCCTGGATGTAAATTGTTATTCATCATATTTATAGTTGGGCCTGGCTTTGTGGGGGTATCTATTTTTTTCATTAATCTTTTTGGTAGTCGGTTAGCTGTGCCTTCTGTGGTATCAAACAGGCATATCAATCCTCGGCCCCTGTAAGGGAACTGGGTCTGGGCCATTCCCTTTAAGGATAAGAGGGTCCTTCTTCATATCTGTGGCATAGTTTTTGTTGGTCTCCGTGGTGCCAGAGGCAGTCAGCAGCAGATTTGCCATGAGCTTTCAGTTTTAGAAAGTTAAAAGTGAACAAGGCATGTTGGAGAGTATTTCAAGGGGACTCCTTCTTGGGGGGGGTACTGTTCCCCCTCTTTTGTTTTTAAAGCCAATTTTTCAGAGTTCTTGTAAAATCAGGGCAGAAGCGCCAACACTCACTCCTTCCACACTCAGAGAGTCATGAAGACCCTATTTATTCATTTCTCCTATAGTACATTTTATATAAGAGATTCTCTCATTCATTTCTTATAGTCAGCTGGTAAAGCTTGTGTCTGTGGTTCCTGCTCAGGTTTCTAATTTTTTATTTTCAGGATCCCTTCAGTGTTTTTTGTTTGTTTTATTTTGTTTTATTGTTTTTGGTTCTATTTTTATTTCAGATATTCAACAATTTTATTTATTTCCTTTCATTGTTCATATTTTCTGCATGTCTGTGTGAGATTCATTTATTTCTGAAATTATAAGCATGTACCTCCATACCAAGTTATCATTTTAATTTTCATAAAACATATTTATTGTTCATATTAATGAGGTCAATTTGATATTTGCATATATGTTTATATCATGCAATGATCAAATCCAACCATTCTTTAGAACCCACTTTGCATTTTTGTAATCTCTAATATATTTTTCTGGTTGACTTTTCTTTAACTTTCATTCATTTCTCAGACCAAAAAAAAAAAATATGCAGCTCTTGTTTTAAGTCTGGTTTATTTACTTTCCATGATGTTTAGCATTCAGTTCTATATGTTTTGCTACAAATAGTGATTTGAAAAAAGAGGTTGCTGGGGAAAGATATTGAGGGTTGTAGTCTTGCTCAGTTCCAAGGAAAGCTTTCTACTTTTTGGTCAACTAAGCTGTGAGCAAGAAACTTCACATTCTTAACAATTCAGTCACCATATGTTCCTTGCCCCAGTGAACTGAACTTTCAAGCCATAAGTGTACACATATTTTTAATTGGCAATGTTATTTTGTTCATCAGGAAAAGATAAAAGTAACAAATATGCAACTGTCCTAGACAGCATTTATATTGGTGCAAATGAAAAACCATGCCCCAAAAGCAAGTTGGTGAGGAAAGTGCTTATTTGGCTTATACTTAAATATAATGGTTCATTAGTAAAGGAAGTCAGGACAGAAACTCAAACAGAGGAAAAAATCTGGAGACAGAAGCTGATGCAGAGGCCATGGAGGGGTGCTGCGTACTGGCTTGCTTGCCTGTGTGCTTATAGAATATTAGACAATCTATCTAGGCCTGGCATCACCTACAATAGCCAGACCCTCTCCCATCAATCATTAAGAAAATGCCTCGTAGGTCTACCTACAACCTAGTTTTATGGAGCCATTTTCTTAACTGAGGTTTCCTCCTTTCAGATGACTTTGTTTTGTGTCAAGTTGACATAAGATTATTCAAGACAATTTACCAGGGCAATTTAACAGGCATTGTTAAGCCACAATCTTCTGCTCATCTCTGACATCACATATAAATAACACAATTTAAAACATTTACCAGTTTAAAAATTCTCACAGTCATTAAAAATTAAAACACTTGAAAATTCAATCTCTTTAAAAGTCCAAAGTTTCTTTTCAAACCAAAAGTCTCTTTAAACACTTAGTATCATCTATAAAATCAATAAGTTAAATACTTCCTTCCTTTAACAGTAAAGTACCAGGGCACAGTCATCATCAGATCAAACCATGTCCTATATCTGGAAATCATTCAAAATCTTCTGGACTCCTCCATCCAAAGTTCTTGGGTCACTGCTCCAGCTCTTCACTCTGCAGCACACACACAACTTGTCTTTGGCAGGCTTCACTGAAAGGCATCTGCTGTTTTCATGGTCATCCAGTGGTATTGGCATCTCCAAAATTTTGGGGCCTTCTGCTGCAACTGAGCTTTACTTTCATCAATAGCCTCTCTGAAGCTCTCTCCATAGTATCAAGCCTCAGTTTCTCTGCAGGACCCTTTCTTACTTGGGTCTTCATGTGTTGTGAAGGCTACAGCTTCAACAAAGAAACTGAGTCAGTGCCAAGACTCAGCTCTTCCCCATGACTCCTTCATACCTTCAAAACCAATACCACCTGGGTGTCTCTTTCAAAACCAAGTTCAGCTACCAATATGAGGCACAGACCTTGGCTGCCTACAGAACTTGTTAATCAGTCATGTTGCTTCCAGCATGAAACAATAATAAACTACTGCATTTTTGTTTTGTGTATAAGAAGAAAAATACCCAAACAAATGAAGGAAAGGCTATATTGGATCCTGTTAAGAGGGAATCTCAAGAGTGTGAACCATTTTTCTGACTTGACAAGCTTGAAAACTCTTACATAAGGGGAAGGTCAGGTCCCCCTGAGGAAGGAATTTACAAAAATACTTAAGAGTTTTACTCTTTTCCCCATCCTTCCCAGTAGTGGCCTGCCACCTTTTACAAAAGTAACAGTACACTGAGCCAAAGAAAACAATCAGAAGTTCGGAAATCTACTGGCTACTGGTTCAGAATTGATGATGATTCCAAAAATCTCAAAGTAGCATTATTAAAGTAGGAGCTTATGGTGGTCAGGTAATTAGTGGAATTGAACCTGAAACCCAATTTACTATGGTTACTGAACCCAGTGTATTTATTCCCCAGTTCCATAATGTATATTTTGGATAGATATATAGAAATGTCCAGAATATTCTTAGACTGGTTCCCTGACTTGTGTAATGAGGACTGTTATAGTTACAAAGGCAAAATGGAAGTCACTGGAGTAGCCTTTACAAGGGAAAATAGTGAGCCAAAGAAAATATCGTAACCCAGGAGAAATAGCAGAAAATAGTGTCACCTATCAAGGACTTGAAAGTCTCAGGTGTTGAAGTTTCCAACACATCTCCCTTTAACTCTCCCATCTGGCAACTATAGAATTAAAATGTGTCATAGAGAGTGAGTTTACTATTTAAAACTTAGTCAAGTAGTGTCTATGATTGAAGTTTCTACACCAGATATGTATTCTTATTTGAGCAGTTTATCACATATCCTAGTACATAATATGCAGATACTGATCTAGCAAATCCATTTTTCTTAGTAATATCTCTAGGAACCACCAGGAGCAATTTGCTTTCAGTTGGTGAGTCCAACAATATACCTTTATAAGTTTATCTCAAGTACATTTTAACTCTTCATCGTTGGGTCACGACTTAGTTTGAAGTGTTTTTGATTGTTTATCTCTTTCACAAAATATCACACTGGCCCACTATGTCGATGACTTCATGCTGGTTGACCAAGTTAGTATGATGTAGCAATTATTTTGACCTTGTTGGCAACACATATCACACCAGAGGATAATAAATAAACTCAACCAAATTTCAATGGCATACTACCTCAGTGAAAATTTTAGAAATTAGTGGCATGGGTTATGTAGAGATATTCCTTCTATGGTGAAGAATAAATTACTGTACATGGCTCCTCCCACCACCATAAATAAAGTAAAAGGTTTAATGTGCATAGAGAGATTTTGGATGAAGCACATTCCTCAGAGTGCTACACTGGCTCATGTACAAAATTAATTAGAAAGCTGTTATCTTAGAGTGGGGCCTAGGATACAGGAAAGCTCATCAGTTGGCCCAGGGTGTTGTGCAGGCTGCTCTACTGCTGGGACAATATGGTTCATCAGATACAGAATTACTAGAGGTATCAGTGGCAGATAGAAATGCTATTTGGCACCTTTGGCAGGCAACTATAGGTCAATAATGGAGGAAAAAATTTGGGATTTCGGAGCAAAGATCTATCATCATCTGCTGGCAATAGTTCTTCTTTGAATAGGTCATCTGCTAAATGCCCTCAGGAGAAACTGAACATTTAACAATGAGCCATCAAGAGAGTTGCATGAAGAAGTTACCCAAATGCCTATGGTTTATACTCCTGTTCCAATTCTTTCTTCTCTTAAGCATGTAACTCTACCCTTATGGAGTGTGCCCCATGATCAGGTAACTGAGGTAGAGAAGTCAAGGGCTTGGTTTACAGATAGTTTTGCACCTTATAAAAGCACCACTTGGAAGTGAACAGCTGAAGAATTTCAAGGATTGAGTGAAATCTTTATACTAGTTAGAACTTAAGGTCATATATTTGTTTAGAAATCAAAATGACCAATTGTGCAAATATTCACTGATTGGTGGGCTTTAGCCAATATGTTTTCTGGATGGTAAGACACTTAGAGCATGATTGCAAAATTTGGGAAGAGATATGTGGATAGATTTCAACATATTGGTAAAGGATATGAAGATACTTGTCTCCTATGTAAATCCTCATAGAAAGATAAGTTCAGCAGAGGGGGAATTAAATAATCAAGTATATAGAATGATCTGCTATGCAGACAGTCATCCTGTTTCCCCAACTACCTCTGTCATTGCCAAATGATCCCATAAACAAAGTGACCCTTAGTGGCAGAGATGGAAGATATGCATTGGCTCTACAACATGGATTCCACTCACCAAGTTTGGTATCAGTACAGATGCTGCTGAGTGCCAGAACTGCTAAGAGCAGAGACAAGTGCTTAAGTTCTGATATGTCATATGACAAGCCTGAGATCTGGTGACAGGTTGATTACATTGAACCATTTCCTTCATGAAAGCAACAACTAATGGAATAGATACTTGGTTTCATTATATATTTGACTTTCCTGCACTTAATGCTTCTGCCAAAACTAACATTTGTGAACCTACACAATGATTTGTGCATCATCATGCTATTCTATACTCCTTCTGACAAATGAATTTATTACACAGCCAGAGAAGTTCAATAGTGTGCTCACAATTATGGAATCTACTGGTCGTACCATGTTCTCCATCATCTTGAAAAAGCTGACCCAAATTACAGAGTCAATTCATTGACAGCTATCTGTAGGGTTGTTAGACATGGTTCTTGAAAAAGAAGTATATACTTTGAATCACAATCACAATATATGGCATGGTTTCTCCTTGAATCAGGATTCAAGGGTCCAGGCAACAAGGTGTACAAAATAGAATGTTGTACTTACTATAACCCCTAGCAATACCTAGGAAAAATTCTGTTTCATATTTCCATGACCTTAAATTCTTCTAACCTAGAAGCTTTGGTTCCATAGAGGAGAGCACCCCTGCCAAGAAAAAGAACAAATATTTCATTGAACTAAAAGCTCAGACATCACCATAGCTACCATGGGCTTCTGATGCTATTCAGTCAACAGGATAAGAAACAAATAGTAATGTTAGGAAGGGCTATTTATCAGGTTACAGACAATAAATTAGATTGGTTCTCCACAATGCACATAAGAAGAATTATGCCTGTAGTACACGATACTTTATGGTATCTCTTAGTGTTACCCATGATTAAAGTCAACGGGAAACTACAACAACCTACTCCAAGCAAAATGACAAAGAGCCCAGACCCTTTAAGAATAAAAGATTGGGTCAGTCTTCCAGGAAATAAAAATAACCCCCTAGTTGCTCAATGTGGATGGAGAAAATACAAAATGGATACTACAGATATATAGTTATTAATATCAGCTAAAGCTCATGACCTGTTTCAGAAGTAAGGATTATAATTTCTGTTTCTGTCATAATTTGTTAAGCACATGTTTGTACAGATATTTGTGCTCTTTTCTTCAATTGCTTCATCATGTAAGAAAATATTAGTTAAGAGAATATCAGTGGTTTATTGTCCTTAAATTTTAAGATACTAAAATGTTCCTCAAAGTACATTGCCAACTCTTCTAAACTTCGTAATGCATTTACAGTTATACATTGGTTGGCATAGTCATATCATGTCTAATGTAATTGTGACCTGGTTAACATGTAATATATTTGTAATTTTTACCTGGGATAGTTATATCATATTAAACATACGTTGTGGCTATTATTTTGATTTGGAAACTAGGCATGATATGAGATAAAATTGTGTGCAAAGATGACAAGGGGTGGACTTGTGACAGCTATTCATGGTTGTCAACTTGAATACAACTGGCATTAAATAACCCACAAATATATAAAATATTTGGTACACCTGTGAGATTTTTTTCCTAATTTAATCATTTAAGGTGGAAAGCTTCACCCTAAACAAGGGATGGGAGTGTCATGTGGAAAGATCCACATTCAAACTGTGTCACATCATCTGGTGACAGCCTATATAGAAGAAAAGGAAAGAAAGGAGCATGTGGTGCTTACCCTCACTCTCACTAAAAAGTTCATCCCTTCACTGATATTAAAGCTTATTTCTTCTGTATTGTGGTATGGTCAAGACTAGCTAAGATATCTAGCCTCATGGAATAAACAATTATTTGATTCCTGGACTTTCCTTTGGAAGACAGGAATAGTAATTTCATAATCTGTAAACTAGTCTAATAAATCATGTGTGTGTGTGTGTGTGTGTGTGTGTGTGTGTATACATAATTTTCATCATCTCTGTTTCTCTAGAGAATCCAGATTAAGGAGTACATAAAATACATTTTAAATGTCCCCAACAATTTTAAGAAAATGTTTAAAATTATGAACAGTGAGAATTTTTCTCTGAAATTATGATAATTTTACTCAAGAACTTGTTTTATGTAGTTACCTTGCCTTTAGGGCAAAATTCATCTCTATAATTTAAACATTTATATCACAAACAAAGATGATTTGAATAATTCTAGAATCCCCTGGAGAATCTTCATTCTGGCTCAATATGAGGCTGTTTCATAGAGATCCTTAGTTTTTCTGAGGATTTACATGGCTGTTTCTCAATTTCCTCAAGGCTGACTTCACATCTTCATTTCTCAGAGAATATATGATAGGATTTAGTAAAGGTGTACAAATGGTATAGAATACAGAAAGGAACTTATCTACAGACAATCTGCTAAAAGGCCATATGTAGAAATAAATACAAGGCCCAAAGAAAAGAATAACTACAGTGATATGGGCCGTTAGTGTAGAAAGGGCTTTGGATGACCCACTAGAGGACTGGCGTTGGACAGTGACCAAAATGATGATATAGGAGACAATTAAAGCCAGGAAACAGCTTAGTGATATCATGCCACTGTTAGCCAATGTCAAAATTTCCATCCTGTATGTATCCATGCAAGCAAGCTTTATCACCAAGGGAAGATCACAAAAGAAGCTATCTACCTCATTGGGACCACAGAATGGCAAATTCACTGTAAATGCCAAATGGCTCACAGAATGAAGAATACCCACTGCCCAAGAAATTGACACAAAAATTATACATACCCTCCGGTTCATAATTAGATTGTAGTGCAGTGGCTTACATATTGCTACAAACCTGTCATATCCCATAGCTACAAGCAACATCATTTCACTCCCCACAAAGCTATGAAGAAGAAATATTTGGGTCATGCAACCCTCAAAGGAAATAGTTTTGTGTTCAACAAAAAAGTCTACAAGCATCTTAGGAGTGGCAAAGTTAGATTGGCAGATGTCAATGAATGAAAGGTTACTGAGCAAAAAGTACATAGGAGAGTTCAAGTGGGAGTTAGATAAAATTATGACAATAATCATGACATTGCCCAAGACTGATGTCACATAGATGACAGAGAAGATGGTAAAAAGCACAAGCTGAAGTCCCCAAGATTTAGAAAGTCCCAGAAGCACAAACTCAGATACTGTGGATTCATTACTGTGAGCCATGTATCCAATGTAAAGTCACCTAAATGAAAATCAAGAAAATATTACCATCACTGGCCTAGCAATATACTTCATTCATAAAGAAAATGATGTTGAGATTTCAAGTGTAACTATTTAATTTAAATATACATATATGGAAAATGAAATTAAGTATAATGATATATAAATAATATAATTAGGAAACTACAATTCATTAATTTTATCTTAAGGTCTTGCCTTATTTTAGCATTTTGGTTAATATATGTATAAGTGTAATGATGAATCATTCAGAAGACTTTAAGAAATTTTCTAACATTAATTTAAAGTAGAATAAATATTCTAGTATGTGGTAAAGAACACAGTAACTTGAAGGCAGGAAACAAAAACAGTTTATTAACTCCTCTCCTTCTTTTCTAAAATCAAGGAAATATTTCCATCACAAAAATTTGAAATACTAACTCATACCCCATTTCAGTGTGTAAAATAAAAGGCATTTATTTGGTGGTGAGGAAAGACAAAGAATTGAGAGAGGATATGGTGGGGGGTTGAACAGGAAGAGGAAGCAGGTCAGAGCACTGTGATTCGCTGACCTGTTGAGGACTTAGCATCATTTTTTTGCTAGACTCAACCAGGGCAGAGTGGTAAGCCTTGAAACCATGTACACACAAAACAAAACAAAAAATTAATTCCAATGATTGCATTTAAATACATCTGTGCAAATACACATGTGTGCATTTGTGTTTGTGTGTGTGTGTGTGTTGTGTGACAATAATCAAATGAAAAGACACTGTCAACTTGAAATTGCTGGGGACATGGCGAGGGAAGGTATGACAAGAGTGCCTGCATGTCACTGAAGAGAGGAGAGAAAGGGGAAGTAACGTAATCCTATCCAATCAAAAACATACTTTTAAAAAGATTCATCTATATTTAATTTTTTATTTTCTTCATATCTACTGATTGATAGTGTTTTAACACAATATTTAAAAACATAATAAACAACTGGAAAACCCCGTTCAGTGTCTCCTGTAACTTCAAATTTAAGTTTGAGGTCAATGTTATTTTTCATTTTCTTCCTTATAATTAAAATAGTTTCCCACTAGTGAAGATTTTTGCCACTTGCAAGCTATGTAATTGAGCATAGGATTTAAATGTCCCTCAAATTATTTTCAATTCTACAACTTCTAAGCACAAAAAGAGTTATATTATGGCACCATGTAGATTTTATGTTTCTATACACAGAGTACTTCTAAACATTTAGTTAATGAGTCTTCCATTGCTGTTGTACCTCAGGAAGAAGTATTTTCAGATTTCTAAATATCTCATAGGAGAACTATTTTTGGTGAAATGGAAAGTTATCTACACAAAAAATCTTTATTATTTCAGCAATGCATCAGGTATGCACAATTGTTTTTGTTCTTAATTTTTTAACTCATAATACTTGTGTCATTACTCAGTATGAAACTACAAGCAAAATCTGCTATTTCTTTGTTAGTAACCTCATTCTTCATTATAGGAAAATTTTTATAGTCAATAAACATGTATCTAATAACTAAATATTCTCCAAATAGAAAGCATAAAAAAGTTACATGGGAACAGATAATGATTGCAACACTGTTCCCTGTGTTTATCCAGATTCTGACCCAAGTCTTCTAAAGATTACCCAAAAAGTCATCCAAACAGAGAACTGGAGAAACAATTTTCCTATGCTGGATGGAATTTCCAACCAGACTGAAACAACAACTTTTCTTTGTCATCTTTCAGCTGTTAATTTTTGCATTAAAATGTTTCTCAATTATATTTGTAAACTATGCTTAAAATCCATGTTTAGAACTTACAATTTTAATAATTTCTTTTAATTTTCTTTATTTTCATCAAATTTAGTATTCTTACATTTGTGTGTAATCATCTTCTCCTGTGAGTCTTCATATTGAAAATGTCTGTAATATACTTTTGACTTAGCTCTGCTCTTCTTGCCATTCACCACACAACTATTAGAGCCTAAGGCAGTGTAATATAAAGCTTTATATATTCACCCCAGGAAGCTGCTTTTATAGAGAAAGAAATCTGCCTCTAGAGACATGTGGTGATCCTTAAGCAAGAGTGACTTTTGTTTCCTGAAATAACTTTTATGGGAATAAAAGTGCTGTGACTTTTTTCTGGTTGCTGGAATCAGATAATAGATACATATAAAATCCAGAGATTGCTTGGTATTAAAGATTCAGTTGGAGAAATGATACCCTTAGCCTCTGACTTGCTGCCAATAAATATTTGTGACTGTCTATAAAAAGGAACTCACTTCTTCAAAAAGCAGTTGAATTTATTGTCTAGTTCTATTATCTAAATTATACAGCCAAAATTATTCTCCATTATAAACAGCACTTCAAGCACTTGAGGTTTTTCATTTTTTCTTCATATATCAATAGTCTTTGCAGTGTATTTTATATAAGCTTTTCATATTCCCAATACTCTGATGTATATTTCATTTGCTTATTTTTAAAAAATAAAATTGAAAAGAAGATCTTCTGTCACTGAGCACATTTACATTTGTCTATTTCATGAACACACACACACACACACACACACATATATATATATATCCCCTCAAGAAAAGTATTAAAGTACATAAGAACATAAGAATGGACGTACAACAAGACATGTTGTATAATTAGGCAAATATGATCCTGGCTGTTTCAGGCTGTCTTGTTTCTAAAGAGTCAGTTAATTTTCAAAGATTTTTTTCTGCAAACTTTTATCAACCTGTTTAATAATAAATCATTCTGAAATTTGTGTGCAGTTTAATTTTATTGAAATACCTAATTCTACTTTAAAAACAATAATGTTTGAATAGTCTTCAAAAGTCAAAAATTTGTATTTGAAAAAAAATCCAAATTAAGATTAGAAAAATACAGTAATTTAAACTGTTAAAAGAATCAATGTCTGAAATGATCATTGAGACAAAAAATACAGTAAGATGTAGACTATTCAGGGGGAAGTGATTTAATTGCATTTGAATTTTTCTAAAGAAAAAATAGATACATGTAGGGGAAAAGTCTAATATATTTACAGAATTGATGCAAATTTTAAACTATATAATGGCAAAAGCACTGGTAAATTTAGGATTTATCACTTTAAAATTGTATTCCCTATTCTTTTCTATCTTGAATATTTGACACTGAATGCAAACTGTAAAATAGAAATAATATACTTTTAAAATAAAATATCTATAAAGCTTAAATAAAGAAATAATGGAAAAATAGATAACATTCACACCAGACATAAATGATGAAATATAAAATATCTAAAAAATGTCACTCATACATAAAATCATAAAAAAAGAAGAAGAAATACTATCAATGGTAAAATACACACTAAAAGTCATAGGAAGTTATGTATTTTTAAACAATAAATAGTTGAGTTTCAGTAAGTGCTTAAATGTTTTTAAGCTAAACAATACAGATGTAAATATAGGGAGTCTTCTTTAAGAAAATATTAGAATTACGTTTAGGAATTGTATCAGTCAAATTGTAACACTTAATCTTGGTTGTCAAGTACAGCTGGAAACAGTAAAACATGCAGTTAAACACACCTGTGAGGGATTTTCTTAAAGGATTATTTGAAGGGAGAAGACTGATCCTAAAAACACATTATAATAGCAGTACATACCTACTTTCTCTCTCTCTCTCTCTCTCTCTCTCTCTCTCTCTCTCTCTCTCTCT
>NW_021621003.1:313754-338242 GCF_004785775.1 Grammomys surdaster | reverse complement strand
TCTCTCTCTCTCTCTCTCTCTCTCTCTCTCTCTCTCTCTCTCTCTCTCACACACACACACACACACACACACACACACACACACACACACACACATAGACACACACAGACAACATGGAAGAAGAACACTTTTGCTTTTGCTTTTGCTTTGGTTGCCTTCATTCTTGTTAGCAAATTTATATATTCCAAATTCCAAACCTCAGGTATTCTTTCCCTGGTATTAAAACCTAGTTCTTTGGGATACCGTTATAGATTGAAGACCAGCAGCAATCAAGGACTCCTCTAGGATGCTAGCCAGATTGGAACAGCTGAGACATCTAGCCATGGGGACAGAACAACTGATCCTTGGCCTTTTCACCTGGAGATAAATCATTGTTTTCGTGGTAACTACACACTGAAGGAGAGAGAGAGAGAGAGAGAGAGAGAGAGAGAGAGAGAGAGAGAGAGAGAGAGAGAGAGAGGGGGGGGGGGAGGGAGGGGGAGAGGGGGGAGGGAGAGGGAGAGAGAGAAACCAGACATTACAGAGTCTATTAGATTCTGGTTCTTTTTTTAAAAAAAAATATTTTATTTATTTACATTTCAAAAGTTGTCCCCCTTCCCAGCCCTCATCCCCAAGTTCTTTACCTCCTCCCCCAAACTCTGAGAGGGTGCTCCCCAACCCACCTACCCACACCCACCTGACCTCCAACAGCATCCCTTTTCCTGGGTCATCATGTCTCCACAGGATTAAGCGCATCCTCTCCCACTAAGGTCATACAAGGTAATCCTCTGCTACGCGTGTGCTCGCAGCCACGAACCAGCTCATGTATGCTCCTTGGTTTTTGTTTTGTTTTGTTGGGTTTTTTTATTTGTTTGTTTGTTTTGGCTTTGGCTTTGGGAGTTTTGAGGGGTCCAGTTAGTTGACACTATTGCTCTTCCTATGAGGTTGTAATCCCCTTCAGCTCCTTCACTCCTTCCTTTAACTCTTCCGTATTGGTCCACTACCTAAATCCAGTGGTTGGCTGAAAGGATCTGCATTTGTTTCAGTTAGTTGCTGGGAGAAAGTCTCAAAACAGCCATGTCAGGCTACTGTGTGCACACACAATATGGCCTCAGAAATAGTGTCAGCATTTGCCGTGTGCGTATGGGATAGATCCCAAGTTAGGGTAGTCACTGGGTAGCCTTTTCTTTCAGTCTCTGCTCCATTTTAGTCCGTGCACTTCCTTTAGACAGGAACAATTCCGGGTTAAAACTTTTGAAGATGTGTAGATGGCCCCTGCCTCAACTGGGGCCCATATCTTTCTACTGGAGGTGATCTCTTCCAGTTCCATCTCCCCACTGTTGGTCATTTCAGCTGTCATCCCCACTGAGTCCTGGTAGCCTCTCACATCCCAGGTCTCTGGAACTTTCTAGAGGTTCCCTTTGCCCCCTAACCCCCACTGCTGTATATTTCCATTCATTCTCCTGCATTTCTGGGAGTCCCTCGTGTCTCTCCCCATACTTGGTCCTGCCCTTCCTTTTCCCCTCCCCATGACCCCTCCCACCCAGTTTTCTATACTGGTTCTTAATTGACTCTGGTTCCAGAAGCCTACAAATAGCACTGTTGCTCTCTAGTCAGAGTAAGGGCTTACATAGTTAAGTGATTAATGGAGCTCTGGCTGAAGTCTGACTTGTAATGGGTCCACTAGGTCCTCAGATTCATTCTGTGCTTATTTCCCTAGGTCCAAAATGTATAGTGTATAATTGGGATAGAATACTTAGAAATTGGGGGGGGAGGAAATAACTCACATTGGTTTCCTAATCTGTGAAATGATGGTTGAAAAATCCAAATAGAAGCCTTTGGCATTGCCTTTACCAAGAGTAAAAAATATATAATATATATTTACATATAACATCATATATATATATATATATATATATATATATATATATATATATATAATTTTCCCTAAAAGATTGCAAAAATTAGGGATACCAACACATACTTGAAAAATGAAGAGGTGGTGATTCTCACCACATCCCCCTTTAATTCTGCTATTTGGCCTGTGCAGAAGACAGACAGATCACACAGACTAACAGTTAACTATCACAAAATTAGCCAAGTAGTTTCTCAGACATGTGTTGTCCTAATTTAGTCAGATTAACATATTCCCTGCTGTATGACATAAAGCCAGTGATGTAGCAAAGGACATTTCCTCAGTATCTATTGAGAAGGATCACGTGAAGCAATCTGATTTCTGTTGACAAGGCCAGCATTTATTTTTGCAGTTTTAACTGAACTCCTCGACTCCTGTGTCATGACTTAAGTCAAACCAGTCTTGACCATCTGCCTCTTTCATAAAACATCATACTGATCTACTATGTTGATGGCACTAGGCTGGCTGGACAAAATGAGAGGAAATTACCAACAACTTTGGATTTGTAGGTAACATATATGTCCATTAGATGACTAGAAATAAGTCCCATCAAAATTTAAAGACTTTCTACTTCAGTGAAATTTTTAAAACTCCAAGGGTAGGAGCCATGATTTTCCAAGCTAAGGGAAAAGTTATTAAACTAGCCATTACAACAACCAAGAATGGTTAATAGGATTCTTTAGTTTCTAAAGGAATCATATTCCTCACTTGGGTGTGTACCACTCACCCATATACAAAATGAATGGGAAAACTGCTGCCTTTGAGTAGGACCTGGAATAGGCAAAGGCTCATCAATAGGCCCAGACTGCTTTGCAGGCTGCAGTGCCATTAGGACAATGTAATCCAGTAGAACTTACGGTACTTAAGGTGTCAGTGGCAGATAAGAACGCTGTTTGGAGCCTGTGGCATGCCTCTATATGTGAATAACAGAGGAAATATTCGGGATTTTGGAGTAAGGATCTATCATCATCTGCAGACAACATTTTTTTGAATAAATTGTCTGCTACATGCCCTTAGGGGAAACAATGTTTAACAATGAACGATCAAGTTACTATTCAACTTGAGTTCCCATCATGAGCTGGATATTATCTGGCCCAACAGGTCATAAAGTAGGATGTGCAGTCCATTATTAAATATAAATGGTTTATGTGTGATGATGTCTGAGAAGATCTTGAGGGCCCTAGTAAGTTACATGAAGGAGTTGTCCCTACAAAAGCGTTGTCTACTGCCAGGTTGTGTCAGCATACATCCATGAGGCAGCACACCATCAAAAGGCCTAGGAGGGGGCAAGTTGGTGGGAGAGGTGGAGTCTGACAAGCAAGCACAGGCATGTGATTCCTGGCTACTAGGAGAATCACCCACATCCCCTGTAGGTTGCAGCCTGGCCCATGGCAGGGGCACCCAAGGCAACAGCCAAAACAAACACCTGGCAGTGGTGGAGTAGACTCCTTCCCCACGTCAGTCATGGATGGCATGAGAATGGAAATGATCTGCCAAGTCTACTAGCATGTACAGACTCATATTGTTGCCCAAGTATGGTCAAGTATGGGCAAGCTGCACATACTTGCTTAGTAGCCTTTCAGCTAAGTGAGCACACAGATGGATTTCATGGATCCAAAACTCAATTGTATTTTGGTTATTTTGAAATTACGGTTATGCTCTATGTCTTTACTCTTAAAAGGGTACTTTATTTTAATATAACAAAAACACAATTGGGAGATTTTAAACTTTTTAAATCCATTGCCTCCCTTACTATATAACTTTCTCTTTTTTTATTGGATATTTTATTTACATTTCATATGTTGTCCCCTTACCCCATCCCCCACCCACCTGGGAACCCCCTACCCCTTACCCCTCCTCCTTCTTCTCTGTGGATGTAACCACTACCTACCCCCCCACTCCCACTTTCCCACCCTCAAAATTTCCACCCCCTGGGGCGTCAAGGCTTCATGAGGTCAAGGATCTCATCTTCCACCTATGCCCAGCATGGCCCTCCACTCTTACGTATTCAGCTGAAGCCCTGGATCTCCCCCACTGAGTGCTCCCAGGCTGGTGGTTTAGACCCTGGGAGCTGTGGTTGGTTGGTATTATTGTTCTCCTCATGGTGCCGCAAATCCTTTCAGCTCCTTCAGTCTTCACTCTAACTCCTCTATTGAGAAACCCATGATCAGTTCAATGGCTAGTTGTGAGCATCTGCCTCTGAATATGTCAGACTCTTGGAGACCTCTGAGGAGACATCCATATCAGGCTCTTATCAGCATGCACTTCCTGACTTCCACATCAGCATCTGCCTTTGGTGACTGCACATGGGATGGATACTCAGGTGGAATGGTCTTCAGATGGCCCCTCCTTCAGTTTCTGTCCCTCACTTTGTCTACATATTTGCTCCCTTGAGTATTTTGTTGCTCCTTCTAAGAAGAACTGAATCACCCCTACTTGGTCTTCCTTCTTTATGAGCTTCATGTGGCCTGTGAGTTGCATCTTGGGCATTTCAAGGTTCTGGGCTAATATCCGATAATCAGTGAGTGAATACCATGTGTGTTCTTTTGTGATTGGCTTACTTCACTCAGGATGATGATTTCTGCTTCCATCCATTTACCTAGGAAATGCTCGAATTCATTGTTTTTAATAGCTGAGTAATACTCCATTGTGTAAATATACCACATTTTTTGAATCCATTCCTCAGTTGAAGGACATCTGGGTTCTTTCCAGCTCCTGGCTATTATAAATAAGGCTGCTATGAACATAGTTGAGCATATGTCCTTGTTATATGTTCGAGCATCTTCTGGGTATATGCCTAGGAGTGGTATAGCTGGATCCTCAGGTAATGCTATGTCCAATTTTCTGAGGAACCGCCACACTGATTTCCAAAGTGGTTGCACCATCTTGCAGTCCCACCAACAATGGAGGAATGTTCCTCTTTCTCCACACCCTCGCCAGCATCTACTATCACCTGAGTTTTTAATCTTAGCCATTCTGACTG
The DNA here is from genome assembly GCF_004785775.1 of Grammomys surdaster. Classification (NCBI taxonomy): domain Eukaryota; kingdom Metazoa; phylum Chordata; class Mammalia; order Rodentia; family Muridae; genus Grammomys; species Grammomys surdaster. The sequence goes on along the minus strand of NW_021621003.1, from coordinate 333,365 downwards.
GTGTGAGATGGAATCTCAGGGTTGTTTTGATTTGCATTTCCCTGATGACTAAGGACACTGAACATTTCTTTTTTTTTTTTTTTCTGAGGAATGGGAGTTTTTTTAATTTGTTTTTTAAACACATACCATTTTTATTGCAACTCTTTCTGTCTCTCTTTTTTTTAAAATAATTTATTTTTTTTAATTTCTTTTTTTTTGAACATGAAATGCTTTTTTATAGCATGTTTTACAAGGGGAGGGGGTAAGAGGGGCCAGGTGGTGGAAAAGTACAAAATCTTCTTGGCCTGTGCCTTGAAACATGTCATGGTATATACGGTACACTGCCTTGAATTATGATCTACCTGCTGTTCTTCAGAAGATATGGTACACTGCTTGAGTTATGGTCTCCCTGCTATTCTTTTTTTTTAATTTATTTATTTATTTATTTATTTATTTTTGAACATGAAATGCTTTTTTATAGCATGTTTTACAAGGGGAGGGGGTAAGAGGGGCCAGGTGGTTGAAAAGTGCAAAATCTTCTTGGCCTGTGCCTTGAAACATGTCATGTTCTATACGGTACACTGCCTTGAATTATGATCTACCTGCTGTTCTTCAGAAGATATGGTACACTGCTTGAGTTATGGTCTCCCTGCTATTCTTAAGATGATATGGTACACTGCTTTGAGTCTATCTGCAGTTGCTAAGCAGGATCTTGCAGTTGCCAAGCTTCAGAGGACATTGTGCAGGTGGGGAAAGGTAGGGGGTGAGGGTAAGGGCGAGGGTCCTGGCTTCTGGCATCTCCCCCTTCTCTGTTTAGTTAGAGAAGGCATCTTATGATCAATCCCAACTATGTGAATTTTGAATTTGGATGTCTAATTATGGGGGGTCTTAGACAAGTTCACAAACCCAAAACACTGATGTGAGACGAGTCACATCGATGGTCGAAGGTGTTAGGCTGTCGACGATGGGCAACGTCAAGGGACTCCGATGTGGGTGAAAGGAGGGTGAGAGCCCTGTCTTAGGCCATGTAGGCTGCACCCACTCCCCGCACCACGCACTCCTTTTCAGCTGCATTGGGTGGGCCCCTGGGAAGTGGACCTACAATAATCCCGTCATTGGGCTAACTCACAGCCATCCTAGTCCCTTGTAAATGTTCAAGTTACCAACCATTTGTCAGTTTGGGGTGTAATATTGTCATAAAGGAAGGCTCCCCAATGTTAGCGGCCATATCAAGGGCGGCCATGGTTTAGGAAAAAGCCAATCTTTGTTGTGGTGATCAAGAGGCCAAGCTCTCTAGCGAGAGAAATGAGGGCAAAGCCAGGCATACCAGGAACCCTTCTGGAGGGTGTGGAAGTCTAGCGGTCGACCGTAGGGGGAGGCAGGGGAGCTGGCAGCTGTGTCAGTCTCCTGCGGAGTCACTTCTGGATCCTCTTCAATTTTCGGCTGATGGTAATGAACTTCAACCGTCTTCTTGATGGCAGCATCAACCTGGTTCCGTGGATGACAGGTTGCAGGCGACGATCTCTGTCTCGCTCAATCTTGATGTCGTGCGCACATCCTCTCAATGAGGGTCCGTCCAGAGGGGTCCATGCCTCGAGTCCCACGTCTGAGTGCCACTTGACCCGACCGGCAGGTCCTAGTTATTCATGGGGGCGAGGAGGACTGCAACCTGCTATTCTTCAGAAGATATGGTACACTGCTTGAGTTATGGTCTCCCTGCTATTCTTCAGATGATATGGTACACTGCTTTGAGTCTATCTGCAGTTGCCAAGCAGGATCTTGCAGTTGCCAAGCTTCAGGGAACCTCGTGCAGGTGGGAAAAGGTAGGGGGTGAGGGTAAGGGCGAGGATCCTGGCTTCTGGCCCATCTGGATTAGAACTTCTAATATCAGGCATCACGGGTGATTCATTTTTACCTGGAAAGAAAAAAGAAGGGGATTCTCAGGGAGATTTCTCTTCCCTGGATGTAAATTGTTATTCATCGTATTTATTGTTGGGCCTGGCTTTGTGAGAGTATCTATTTTTTTCATTAATATTTGTGGTAGCCGGTTAGCTGTGCCTTCTGTGGTATTGGACAGGCATATCAGTCCTCGGCTCCATAAGGGAACTGGGTCTGGGGCATTCCCTTTACGGGTATGAGGGTCCTTCCCCATATCTGTGGCAAAGTTTTGTTGGTCTTGGTGGTGCCCGAGGTCACCAACATGGTCAGCAAGAGATTTGCCACGAGCTTTCAGCTTTAGAGAGAGAAAAGTGAACAAGGCATAATGGAGAGTATTTCAGGGGGACTCCTTCTGAGGGGGTACCGTTCCCCCTCTTTTGTTTTTAAAGCCAATTTTTCAGAGTTCTTGTAAAATCAGGGCAGAAGCGCCAACAGTTGCTCCTTCCACACTCAGAGAGTCATGAAGACCTTATTTAAGGATATATAAATCTATATTAATAATCTTTTGTCAAAGGACTTTTATAGCACCACTGACAATTAATCAGACTATATGATATATCGATTAGAAATAGATTTTTCTACTTTTTGTGAGATTACCTCTCTTCTGTCAATTAACTGTTGAGGAAGTTAGGGTTTACCTCTCTCTTGAGAATATTGAACAGAGATTTAAGTTCTTTTGAGGAGAGCTTAAAATAGGATCTTAGCCAATTTGCAACTCCTAGAAACTTTTGAAATTAATTTAAAATAAGTAAACTCCCTTTTTTTAAAAAAATCCTTTATCTGTGTGGGTTTTTTATTGGATATTATACGTATTTACCTTTCAATGTTATCTCCTTTCTCATTCTCTCCCAAAATCCCTTATCCCATACCCCCTCCTCCTAATTTTTGTGATGGTATGCTCCAAACATCCTCCCAGTCCCATCTCCCTGCTCTCGAATTCCCACACAGTAGGGGATCCAAACTTTCGGGGACCTTGGCCCTCCACTTTCACTGAGGTCTAACAAGGTCACCCTCAATTCCCTATACAGGTGCGTGAGTCCCTCCCTTTGTGCTCTCTGGTTTAGACTTTGGGAGTTCTGGTTGAAACTTTTGATACTCCTTCTAGAAAGGACCAACGCATTCATACTTTGGTCTTCCTTCTTCTATGTGAGTTTTATGTGGTCTATATGTAGATTCTTAGAAATTGTGAGCTTTTGGGATAATATCCACTTATCAGTGAGTGTATACCATGTATGTTCTTTTGAGATTGGGTCATCTCACTCAAGATGATATTTTCCAACTCCATCCATTTGCCTAGGAATTTTGTGAACTGATTGTTCTTAATAGCTGAGTAGTACTCCATTGTTTAAATGTACCACATTTTCTGCATCCATTCTTCTGTCGAAGGGCATCTGGGTTCTTTCCAACTTCTGGCTATTATAAATAAGGCTGCTATGAACATGGTGGAGCATGTGTCCCTGTTGTATGGTGAAACTTCTTTTGGGTATATGCCCAGGAGTGGTATAGCTGGGTCCCCAGGTAACACTATGTTCAATTTTCTGAGATACCGCCAGACTGCCTTCCATAGTGGTTGTACCAGTTTACAATCCCACCAACAGTGGAGGAGTGTTCCTCTTTCTCCACATCCTCGCCAACATGTGCTGTCACCTGTGTTTTTGATCTTAGCCATTCTGACTGGTGTGAGGTGGAATCTCAGTGTTGTTTTCATTTGCATTTCCCTGATGACTAGTGATGCTGAACACTTCTTTAGGTGCTTCTCAACCATTCGAGCTTCCTCAGTTGAGAATTCTTTGTTCAGCTCTGTGCTCCATTTTTTAATAGGGTTCTTTGATTGTCTAGAGTCTAATTTCTTCAGTTCTTTGTATACCTTGGATATTAGCCCTTTATCAGATGTAGGGTTGGTGAAGATATTTTCCCAATCTGTTGGTTTCCGCTCTGTCCTATTGACTGTGTCCTTTGCTTTACAGAAGCTTTGCAGCTTTATGAGGTCCCATTTGTCAATTTTTGGTCTTAAAGCACAGGCCATTGGTGTTCTGTTCAGGAACTTTTTCCCTGTGCCTATGTGTTCCAGGCTTTTTCCCAGTTTCTCTTCTATTAGTTTCAGTGTGGCTGGTTTTAGGTGGAGGTCCTTAATCCACTTGGAATTGAGCTTTGTACAAGGAGATAAGTATGGATCAATTTGCTTTTTTCTACATGCTGACCACCAGTTGGACCAGCCCCATTTGTTGAAAATGCTATCTTTTTTCCATTCGATGGTTTTAGCCCCTTTGTCAAAGATCAAGTGACCATAGGTATGGGGGTTCATTTCTGGGTCTTCTATTCTATTCCACTGATCCTCCTGCCTGTCTCTGTTCCAATACCATGCAGTTTTTATCACTATTGCTTTGTAGTACAGCTTGAAGTCGGGGATGGTGATTCCTCCAGAAGTTCTTTTATTGCTGAGAGTAGTTTTCACAATCCTGGGTTTTTTGTTATTCCAAATAAATTTTAAGATTGCTCTTTCTATCTCTGAGAAGAATTTAGTGGGAATTTTGATGGGGATTGCATTAAATCTGTAGATGGCTTTTGGCAAAATAGCCATTTTTACTATATTAATCCTTCCAATCCATGAGCATGGGAGATCTTTCCATCTTCTGAGATCTGCTTCAATTTCTTTCTTCAGGGAAATGAAGTTCTTGTCATACAGTTCTTTTACTTGCTTGGTTAGGTTCACACCAAGGTATTTTATACTATCTGTGACTATTTTGAAGGGTGTCATTTCCATAATTTCTTTCTCAGCCAGTTTATCTTTTGAGTAGAGGAAGGCTACTGATTTGCTTGAGTTAATTTTTTATCCAGCCACTTTGCTAAAGTTGTTTATCAGGTTTAGGAGTTCTCTGGTGGAAATTTTGGGGTCACTTAAGTACACTATCATATCATCTGCAAATAGTGAGATTTTGACTTCTTCCTTTCCAATTTGTATCCCTTTGACCTCCTTTTGTTGCCTAATTGCTCTGGCTAGGACTTCCAATACTATATTAAATAAGTAGGGGGAGAGTGGGCAGCCTTGCCTAGTCCCTGATCTTAGTGGGATTGCTTCAAGTTTCTCTCCATTTAGTTTAATGCTGGCTACTGGTTTGCTGTATATTGCTTTTACTATGTTTAGGTATGGACCTTGAATTCCTGACCTTTCCAAGACTTTTATCATGAAGGGGTGTTGAATTTTGTCAAATGCTTTCTCAGCATCTAGTGAGATGATCATGTGGTTTTTTTCTTTGAGTTTGTTTATATACTGGATTACATTGATGGATTTCCGAATATTGAACCAACCCTGCATTCCTGGGATGAAGCCAACTTGATCGTGATGGATAATTGTTTTGATGTGTTCTTGGATTCGGTTCGCTAGAATTTTATTGAGTAATTTTGAATCAATGTTCATAAGAGAGATCGGCCTGAAGTTCTCTTTCTTTGTTGGGTCTTTGTGTGGCTTAGGTATGAGTGTAATTGTGGCTTCAAAGAATGAGTTGGGTAGTGTACCTTCTGTTTCTATTTTGTGGAATAGTTTGAAAAGAATTGGAATTAGGTCTTCCTTGAAGATCTGATAGAATTCTGTACTAAAACCGTCTGGTCCCGGGCTTTTCTTTGTAGGGAGACTTTTAATGACTGCTTCTATTTCTTTTGGGGTTATCGGACTGTTTAGATGGTTTATCTGGTCCTGATTTAACATTGGTAACTGGTATTTGTCTAGGAAATTGTCCATTTCATCCAAATTTTCCAATTTTGTTGACTATAGGCTTTTGTAGTAGGATCTGATGATTTTTTTAATTTCCTCAGTTTCTGTTGTTATGTCACCCTTTTCAGTTCTGATTTTATTAATTTGGATACTGTCTCTCTGCCCTCTGATTAGTCTAGCTAAGGGTTTATCTATCTTGTTGATTTTCTCAAAGAACCAGCTCCTGGTTTTATTGATTGTTTGGATAGTTCTTTTTGTTTCTATTTGGTTGATTTCAGCCCTGAGTTTGATTATTTCCTGCCGTCTACTCCTCTTCTTTTTGTTCTAGGTCTTTCAGGTGCTCTGTCAAGCTGTTAGTGTATGCTCCCTCCAGTTTCTTTTTGTTGGCACTTAGAGCTATGAATTTTCCTCTTAGCACTGCTTTCATTGTATCCCATAGATTTTGGTATGATGTGTCATCATTTTCATTAAATTCTAAAAAGTTTTTAATTTCTTTCTTTATTTCTTCCCTTACCTGATTATCAAGGAGTAGGGTGTTGTTCAGTTTCCATGTGAATGTGGGCTTTCCATTCTCTTTGTCATTTTTGAAGACCAGCCTTAGACCATGGTGATCTGATAGGATGCAGGGAATTATTTCAATTTTCTTATATCTGTTGAGGCCTGTCTTGTGCCCAATTATATGGTCTATTTTGGAGAAGGTACCATGAGGTGCTGAGAAAAAGGTATATTCTTTTGCTTTAGGGTGAAATGTTCTATAGATATCTGTTAAGTCCATTTGGTTCATAACTTCTGTTAGTTTTACTGTATCTCTATTTAGTTTCTGTTTCCATGATTTATCCATTGCTGAGAGTGGGGTGTTGAAGTCTCCCACTATTATTATGTGAGGTGCAATGTGTGTTTTGAGCTTTAGTAAGGTTTCTTTTATGAAAGTCGACACTCTTGTATTTGGCACATAGATATTCAGAATTGAGAGTTCATGTTGGTTGACTTTTCCTTTGACAAGTATGAAATGCCCTTCCTTATCCTTTTTGATAGTTTTAAGTTGAAAGTCGATTTTATTCGATATTAGAATGGCTTCCCCGCGCTTGTTTCTTAGGACCATTTGCTTGAAAAATTGTTTTCCAACCTTTTACTCTAAGGTAGTGTCTGTGTTTGTCACTGAGGTGGGTTTCCTGTAAGCAGCAAAAAGCTGTGTCCTGTTTGCGTATCCAGTCCGTTAGCCTATGCCTTTTTATTGGGGAATTGAGTCCATTGATGTTAAGAGATATTAAGGAGAGGGTGTTGTTGCTTCCTGTCATTTTTGCTAATAGTGGAGACATCGTTTGTGTGGTTATCTTCTTTTGGGTTTGATGGAAAAGGATTATTTTCTTGCTCTTTCTAGGGTATGATTGCCCTCCTTGTATTGGAGCTTTCCTGCTATTATCCTTTGTAAAGCTGGATTTGTGGGAAGATACTGTGTAAATTCAGTTTTGTCATGGAATATCTTAGTTTCTCCATCTATGGTAATTGAGAGTTTTGCTGGGTAAAGTAGCTTGGGCTGGCATTTATGTTCTCTTAGGGTTTGTATGATATTTGTCCAGGATCTTCTGGCTTTTATAGTATCTGGTGAGAAGTCAGGTGTAATTCTGATAGGTTTGCCTTTGTATGTTATTTGGCCTTTTTCCCTTACTGCTTTTAAGATTCTTTCTTTGTTTTGTACATTTTGTGTCTTGATTATTATGTGACGGGAGGTATTTCTTTTTTGATCTAGTCTGTTTGGCGTTCTGTAGGCTTCTTGTGTGATTATGGGCATCTCATTCCTTAGGTTAGGGAAGTTTTCCTCAATAATTTTGTTGAAGATATTTACTGGCCGTTTAGGTTGGGAATCTTCACTCTCATCTATACCTATTATCCTTAGGTTTGGTCTTCTCATTGCGTCCTGGATTTCCTGGATATTTTGAGATAACAACTTTTTGCATTTTGCATTTTCTTTGATAGTTGTGTCAATATTTTCTAAGGTATCTTCTGCACCTGAGATTCTTTCTTCTATCTCTTGTATTCTGTTGGTGATGCTTGTGTCTATGACTTTTGATTTCTTTCTTAGGTTTTCTATCTCCAGGATAGTCTCCCTTTGTGATTTCTTTATTGTTTCCATTTCCATTTTTATGTCCTGGATGGATTTGTTCAATTCCTTCATCTGTTTGTTTGTGTTTTCTTGTAATTCTTTAAAGGATTTTTGTGTTTCTTTAAGGACTTCATCCTGTTTTCCTGTGTTCTCCTCAAGTTTTTTGATAGTGTTATTTACTTCCTTCTTGTAGTCCTCTAGCATCATCATTAGAAGTGATTTTAGATCTGGTTCTTGTTTTCCTGGTGATATGGGGAGTTCAGGACTTTCTAATGTGGGAGAACTAGGTTCTGATAATGGCAAGTACCTTGGGTTGCTGGTGCTTGTGTTCTTGCGCTTGCCTTTCGCCATCTGGATCACCTTTGTGCTATCAGTGCTGTCTCTGACTGGGGCCTGTCTTTCCTATTATCTAGGTTGTGTCAGAACTGTTTGGGATGTGTTTTACTGCTTGAGTTAGAGCTGAGGCCCAAGATGTGCTCGGTGCTCAGGTGGAAACCGGAAGGGGCCGGGGCTCTGGGTCAGGTGCGGATTCCTGGGTCCCAGTGAGTCCTAGTTGGTCCCAGTGGGTCCCAGTTGCTCCCTGATTGGGGGCGAGCACTGCCACCTCCTAGCCTAAGAAACTGCTTGGCACAGAGGTCCTGCGAGCCCCGCTTCCTCTGGATTCTGCGAGATTGGGTGCAGAGCTGCCTCCCGGGATCCGCAAGTGCTCGGGCCCAGACAGGATGGAGCCTGCCCCGGGCCAGGAGCGAATTCCTAGGTCCCAGTGGGTCCCTTGCTCCCTGTTTTGGGTGAGTGCTGCTTTTTCCTTACCTGGGATGCTGCGTAAGTTCAAGCTCCTGGGAGTCCCTGTTTTTCTCGGTTTTCTGGGGTTGGGTACGGAGCTGCCGCCTGTGACCTGCTCTATGCTCGGGCCCAAACCGGAAGTCCTCGACACTGAACATTTCTTTAGGTGCTTCTCGGACTATATTACTTTCAATAAACTTATAAAATTCTTTTAAATTTCAGACAATCATCTACCTCTCACAGGTCAAATCGACTACAGATTATTTCCTTTTTTATTTACCAATACATCTAATGTGTTATTTCATTAGAAAACTGGTACAAAAATTAATAAAGAGATATGTTTTCCCTCTTTATTTTGATTTTTATTAATGTAATAGAGGTAAGACCATTTATTTGACCATAGTTTATTTTACATATATAAGGGGTTACTGATTATTTCAAAAGTTTTGTATATTGGCATCAAGTCATCTCTTACAGTGTATGTAATTTTCTAATGACCAATACTTCCTTATGACACATCCAGTAGCTAGCAATCACCAAACTAGTATATTTCCTTCATGTAAGCAAAATTAGTTCCAGTATCTTAATCTCTAAGGTTTTTCAGTTTTTTTCAGTCAATTTTAAAAGGTTATCGGGTATGTTATTCCCCCAAAAAACAAAAACAACAACAACAAAAAGAAAAACATTCTGCAATTGTTAGCATGCTTTAGCTGTCTGTGTGTGTGTGTGTGTGTGTGTGTGTGTGTGCAGAGTTGAGATCTCTTTGCCCTTCGACAATCCACATTGTTTTTCTTGTTCATACCATGAATAGCCAGTCATGCTGGTTAAACCTTATGAGTATAGCTTCTGACATAACAAAGAAACACATTCTTACAACAAACTCCCTGACCCTCTGGCTCTTATAAACTTTTTACCCTATCTTCAGCAATTATTCCTGAGCCCTTAGACACAAGAATTATTTTGTGTATGTATCCCTTCAGATTAGGCTTCAAAAATCTGCCTTTTGATTGGTTGTTCTTTTTCTGCAATATTCTCTGTCTATTAAAAAGGAAAGTTTCGTTGAGGCGTGAGGAATACAGTTATCTGTGAGTTTAAGACAACTTAAAATATAGATGATGGGTTTTATTACAGTTTAGTAAAGTTATGGATGTAGGTTATTCTCCAAGTTCTATGACTTCATCAGACCTGTATAACCTAAGTTTCCAGTTCCATGCATGGGTTTCCTCTCTGTGAATTGTCGTATGTCCAATTAGAGAGCTATTGCTTACCACCAAGGTATGCATGTCATTACTGCATCCGTAAAGCTATTATTATGTCTGGTTCACAGGACTTTAAGACCGTTAGTTGCTTTCCTCCTTTGGAAGTTTGCTTTGTAACTTCTGATACTGTGAAAGCTAGTCTTCAGTGAGGAGGCAAATCAGGTCAGATCCAGCTCCAGAACCTCTGGATCTTGCATCTGAAATGCATGATGTCTTCAGCAGTAGGGACTTACATCCACCTCTGGATGACAGCCAATGGCATTAGCAATAGTCGTCTTTGCAAGTTTGGCTTACTGCACTTAGTATGATATTTTCTAATTCCATCCATTTATCTGCAAAGATTGTATTTTTATATTTCATTACACCAAATTGGTATTTAATCATACTGTATACATACCATGTTTTCATTATCTGTTTGTTCACTGAAATACATTTAGGTTAGTCCCATTTCTTCAGTTTTGTGAATGGAGAAGCAATGAACTTCCAAGTATCTGTGAAATGGAATGTTGAGTGTTTTGGTATGCTATGACACACATAGCCTGCCCCATAATCAATTGGCCCCACCCATGCCACATGCACCTATACATCAAACCATATCTACCCACACAAACTAAGCTTATATCAGGAGGCACAATCTATACACTTGTCCAGTTCCTACTGTCCACCTGACTTCATTCCATACAAACCATTTCCACATTATCATGGAAGTATCCAAAACTTTTGTTGAAGCAAGGTGGCCAGACTGAGACAGGGCACTGGAATAGGACCTAGGCTTAATCTACCATGTTTGAAAAGATAAGTAGAAGAGGGATTCAGGAAGTGTCAATGACATAGAGCCTCAAGAAGAATGTTCAGGAGCTGGATGAGTGGAGACATTGGATGTGGCATCTCAAGGACTTTTAAAATATTTTATTTCTATTAGCTATTTAAAATTTTTATACAACACATTTGATCAGATTATCCTCTCTTCCCAACTCCCATAAATCTGCTTCTCTCTTCCATGCTTCCTAGGGAGTGGCTCTGTGTGGGAGGGCAGGTGGGAAGGAACTGGCCAGAATGGTGAGAGAATAAAACAACCAGGATACATTGTATGAAGAAAAACCATTTTTCATAAAAGAGAAAAAGATATAAAAAATTATTGCAATATAGATAGGGTTCATCTGCTTTAATAAAGTGAATACTTGTATATTCTCCCCCCAAATCACATCACCACAAATAGATAGATAGATAGATAGATAGATAGATAGATAGATAGATAGATAGATAGAGGAATTGGGTACAGGAAGAAATAACCTTGTACATTTAATTCTTTTGTAGTGTGAGTATAAAAAGAAATTTTGATTTTTGCTGGCCTTTCCTGACCATTTTTAGTTAAACCAAACTAAGTGTAGTTTTTTTAAACATTTATTATTTATTCTATGTATGGGAGTACATGGTCACCGTTGTCAGGCACATCAAAAGATGACATCGGATTGTATTACAGAAGTCTGTGAGCTACCATGTGGCTGCTGGGAATTGAACTCAAGATTTCTAAAGAGAAGTCAGTGCTCTTACCACTAAGCCATCTTTCCAGGCCTTCCCCCAAGTGCATTCTTATTAAATAGAAAATACACTGGTACTGCCCATGTCATTCAATTTTTGAAGACATTTTGCCAATAAAGATTGTCATATCATTTGAAAAATAAAACACACACACAAATACATACTACAACAGATGTTACCAATATACTCTTGATTGTGTAGATTTCCACTAGACTGTCATCATCCCACAAGCAACTAAACCCTTGAAGATAACTGATTCTTCCTCTCTAGGCTGCTATCAACTTTAATAGCTTCATAATAAAGGATTTAAAAACTCATTTCAAAATAATTACAGATGTTCACAAAATATGTATAATATTTATTATATTAGTAAACATACACTAAGTAAAAATAAATATTTGATTAATCATGAAAATGGCTATGCTGACATGGATCAGAGAAATGTTAAGCATTAGTTTTATGAAATGACTGAACATACATCACAATACTAGGAATTTTTTTTTATTTTGAATTATTCCACTGATGACTTCTCTTTCTGTATAAGCAGCTTTGTATAACCAGCCTAATTTTGTTTGTTATATGTATGACATTTTATGAGATGCTTTTAAATGCTACTGGTTCCTCAAGATCTTTTCCAGAATGCTTTAAGGCATCTCCCTCAGACTCTAGTCAAGAGAGATAACACACAATTGTTAATCAAACAAGTACTATTTAGTATGAAGTAAAAAAAAAAAGTAGTAGATGTTAACTGTTAAAATACATGAAAGAAAAATGTAAAGATTATCTAAGGCTCCAGGAGATACTCAAGGAAGGAGCAGTCTCATGTCAAGGATATCCTGTCCAAAGAAGAGTTTTAGAATTCTTGAAAAAGGTATCAATGTAGACATATAGGGGAAGAAATTATCTGGGTTGACCTTGACACAAATAGAATTGAAAAGTATATTTCTAAAAAATTCTATGAAGAGTTGGAAATAAAAAACGTTCTTGAGTTACATGAAATCTTTCTGATTTTCTAGACATTGTTCAGAAGAAATTACTAGAAATACAGGTAAGGACTCAATTTGCCATGTAATACTATATCTCCATATATACAAATTTTATATATATGTGTGTGTGTGTGTGTGTGTGTATGTATGTATATATATGTTAATTTCTGCAAATATATAATAAATTTTAAATACAACTTGTTTGCAAGTAACACAAGAACATGTGGAAACAATAAAGATGGAGTTCTCTAATTCAAATTTTCCTTCTTTTCTTATGCTAACAAAAGTTCTAACTCCTTTATTTAGTACTTATTGGTCTTGAAAATATTAATTGTAGTTTCAAGGATAGTAAAGTAGCAAATACAGAGTAATCTCATTGTCAATTTTATTATATGCACAAAAGAAAGACTAATGCTTATGATAGTCTGTTTGATATTTATAGATTAAAATCTTTGGAAAACTAAATCTAAAGTCAACTTCAACCAACATTAATAAATCCTATAATTATTTCTGAATCCCTGGGAAGAAATTTTTCCTGTGATCCAAATCACCAAAGTGTATTAGCATTTTGTCTTTTTTTTTAAAAAAAAAATTTCCACTGAGAAACTTGTATTCTCTTCAAATGTAGAGTTATTTGTATAACAGACTTAAAAACTCATTTAGGTTCCTGTGGAATATTTTTATCACTAATAATTGAAAATACAAACAGAATCACTCTGACTAGAGAGAGAGCCCTTTACATGAAAAATTGAAATACATGATTTTCATTATAGAACAACCTATATGTTAAAGTATGATTATTGGAAAATCATTTTGTTTCTATTTAGTTGATACTCCAAGAGCATTCTCTTAACTTAAGAATTCTATTTATGCTCAGTAGATTGGCTAGCCACTGAACTTTAGAAACTGAAGGCATAAGGTCTTAAAGGCATTGCATGTAGTTTGCAGACACTTCTTTAAGAAAACTAATAAAAGTTCTAAATTTATCTCCAATAAAAAATTGGGTCCCCATTTGTGGATGTTTTATTTTTATTTGGTTTTGGTTTTTATAGCATACTTACATTTACCTATTATCAAAACAATTAATGCACACATACTACTCTGAATTTTTACTTGTTTTATTTCTTCCATTAATAATAAACACAGAGTACTTTTTTTGGAGGAGGGAAGGATACTAAATTTTTGCTTATGTAATAACTATAAAATGCTTGTTATTATCCACCAATCTTTTCTATATCATCTATCTTATTTACTCGACTGTTTGAGTATGAAAATATAAGTAGACAAGTGATCTGAATAATTTGAGTTTTACTTCAATAAAGAGAAATCCTTGCTACAAATGGCATTTCAGCTACTTTGGGTGGTCTGAAGTAATGGGCAGCAATTTTTCTCATGACAGCTTTCATGTCTCTATTTCTTAGTGTATAAATAATGGGATTAAGGATGGGAGTGAAAACTGTATAAAATATAGCAAGCATTTTATCCACAGGATAAGTAGTAAAGGGCCACACGTAAATGAAGATACACGGTCCAAAGAATAATACTACTACCATGATGTGGGCAGCCAGTGTAGAAAATGCCTTGGCCATGGCAGCAGAGGACTTGAACCAAACTGTGACAAGAATTATGACATAGGAGCTCACCAAGAGAGAGAAAGTGCTTAAGGAAAGGATCCCACTGTTTATCACAATAAGTATTTCAGTAATGTATGAGTCAATGCAGGCAAGTTTGACCACTCGAGGAAGGTCACAAAAAAAGCTGTCTACTTCATTGGGTCCACAAAATGCCAGTTTTACAGTAAATGATAATTGGCTCAATGTATGTACCAAGCCCACAGCCCAGGAGATTACTACCAAGGCAGCACATGTAGTTTTGTTCATGATGATCATGTAATGTAGAGGTTTGCATATGGCCACATATCTATCATAGGCCATGGAGACCAGGATTACCATCTCCCCTCCTGTAAAGAGGTGAATGAAAAAAATTTGGGCTATGCAGCCACTGAAGGATATACTCTTGTGTTCACTCAGAAAGTCTACAATCATTTTAGGTGTAGCAAAAGAAGCCTGACAAATGTCATAAAAGGAAAGGTTTCCCAGTAGGAAATACATCGGCTTGTGCAGGCGGCTGTCAGAAGTCACAGCTATGATGATGAGAAGGTTTCCTAATATGATGACAATATACAGTGCAGAGAAGAAAACAAAGAAGAAAATCTGAAGTTCCCGAGAACTAGAGAGTCCAAGTAATACAAACTCAGACACCACTGAGTAATTGGTGTTATCCATGGATTCAGGCCACAGACTTGCACTAAAACAACCTTAAAGGAGAGGAAACAAAAAGGAAATTAGAGCTATGAAATAGTATTTTAATACAAAGGACTCTGAGACATCTAGAATAAGTCATATTTACTAAATACAAAATGTAAATTCCAAATATTTGAACAACCATGCCAAAAAATCTGAACAGACAGAAGGAACTTATGAAAGTGTCTAAATAATGCTTGACAATTTGATCAAGAAAGGGGAGATAGGCACAAAGTCCCAGACCTAGTAGAGGTACTACTAGCAATGAATAGCTGTGAGAAGATGAAGTTAATTTTCTTTAACAATGTAGCCTCCAGTAAGTGGACCATGCTCCAGTGGAAGGAAACATATTAAAAATTATATGAATGGCATAAATTGGACTTGATGCACTTTAAAGTAAAGGACACAAAGTAGGGGTGGGTATGAAAGGGAAAGGGGATCTGAAAGAACTTGGGGGAGGGACTTGTATGATCAAAATACACTGTACAAAATCCTTAATGAACTAATAAAAACGTTTACTGACATTGGTAAAAACTTTTACATTTATGAACAGATTTATGAGTTATATACTAGGAAATAGTTCATTCAAATGCTAATCTGTTTTTAAAAGATGGGAGAACTACAGTACTCATAGACTAGAAGACTGGAGGAATCATTTAAAACTTAATTCTTCAAAGAAATTTTCTATAATGACCAAAATATAAAACACAGATCCATAGTCACGTTTTATCATTAATTTTACTAATGTCTAAGTATAACATTTGATTTAACTCTGTAAGGAGTATAAAGAACTTTGTATCTATTTTGTTATATAAATTAACACTGTTTAGTTTAGGCTATTATCTTTTTTAACTCTTCATATTTAAAAATGTGTATACCTACTTTACAGAAAGTAGTATACTTTAAGTGTGATGATGGATGACATTGTAGCATAAGATTAGTTGTATTATAATGACCTTCTTAATAAATTAAAATTTCTATAATAAATCATACAATTAAAATGTCCAACTGTTGCGCCAAGAGTTTTATACATTGTAGATGATTTCTACTAAGAAGAAACTTCAATATAAATTGTCATGACATATAATTCTAATATATCTGCCAATTATGAATCACAAACATTTAAAAAGTAACATTATTATTTAGCTTATCCAAAATGTGATTTTACATGATTGTTCATGAATATCACATAGATTTCCATTTTAATTACCTATAAAAATTAGTTTAGGATTAATATGTTATCCTTGATCAGTGAAAAGTGATTTCTATGAGTGTTAGCTTTGAGTGTGTGTGTGTGTGTGTGTGTGTGTACCTGTATGTGAGGATAGGATGGTTTCTTACTTCCCTGTAACTCACCAAGTAGGCTATAATGGTTGACCATCAAGTCTCAGGGATCCACCTGTTTCTGTCTCCCTATCACTGGAATTAAAAGTCTGGAACACCATACTGACATCTTTATTTTAAATGTACGTTCTTAAGACCAAATTCAGATCCTTGTGCATGCTCCATATGAGTTTTTCAATATATAAATAATAGATAACAAAAGGATGGCTGACTTATTTCATAATTTTTTTACACAGAGAATGAACAATGATTGGAGAAAAATTACATATATATATATATGTATGTATGTATGTATGTATTAGAATCAGAATAGTATTTCAATCAACTAAGAGTCCTCTTTCTTCTCTCATAGTTTTGACATTACAACATTTGGGATTGAGTGATTCTCTGTTACAGAGAATGACTCCATGTCAGAGCAAAATTCACAAGCATCCTTGACTATTCAGAAGATATCTGTCACATGTATTCTCTAGTGGTTGCAAGTAAAACTGTCTTCATACATTGCCACATGTCCATTTGGACAAAAAAAGGATATAAGACAATAACCAAAAAGTTAAACTATCATTAGATTAGGTTTCAAATACAACGTTCTGCCCCCCCTTTCTAAAAGAAATTGCTTTGGTGCATACATGTTTCCTATCCAATTTTTTTTTTTTATGTTTCTTGAATCTTTGATACCCAGCTATGTCATAGTCAGAGAAGTTACTTTAACATCTGCCATCAAAGACCTAATGATTACAATGAATGTATGAGAATTGTCAGTGAAATAACTTCTGACTTCCTTTCCATTCGTGGAACTGCCCTACAGCAGATGTCCATTGAGTTTCCAGCTGCTTGGCTCCCCTGCATTCTCTTGCTCTTCTCTGTGCATTTATTGCATCTTCATGTTTTCCCTGCTTATGTTATTTTTTCTTTAATTTTTTCCCTCCTCTACTCTGACTTTGACACTTCTTTGGCATTTGTTTCTCTTTCATCAATTATCATTGTATCTTCTAACTTTGCAACATATGCCAGTATCTCAAACATGATGTTACTGATATGCTGTGTATGTAAACATTAAGTAGCCATCTGAGATCTGAGGTCACATTTCACCTTGTCAATTCACCCTCTCCCTGGCTCAAAATTGATAATCACTTACATGCAGTGGTAAAATGTCTCTTCCTAATAGTATCCCATCATGACTTAAATTGAAAAAAAAAGTGGAAATCTGATGTCCTTCAAAGAAATGTCATGAACATACAATATGATTTTGCTTATACCATACCCAAAATATAGCCTTGACCAAACTATTCAGTAATATTTGAACTTCAAAAGTTTTATTCATTTTTGTATATCATTTGCAAATGTTAGCTCTCTTAAAATACCTTTCCAGAAACAGAGTATCAATCTCTTTTTCTTGATGTGACTATAGAATATTTCTTGCCATACATTTTATATTCCCACAAGATGAGTTTATTGTCTATATAAATTTCCATAACATTAATAATTTCTTCAATTCTTTTATTCCTATATGCTACCTTTAGAATGAGATATATAGATATAGTTGAATGAAAATTTTATATATTAATTTTAATATCCAATCAATATATTCACTTCATCTTTTCTATCTTCTACCACTCAATTTTTCTATATTCTCATTTTCTGTGCACAAAGTATTATATAGAGTATATTCTGGAAACTCAAGCAAGCAATTCATGACCTGCGAAACTTTCCCCTTACATGCATCAGGAGATGTTCATTACTTGAGAATAAAAGTTCACAGTTAAATCATTGAAACATGATAATAACCAACTAGAAAATGCAAGATAAATAAAATATTTAGAATGAATTGCAAAACAGATGAAATTGTTTGTTGTAGTGGAAGCAACCATATTTGGGTGGCAAAGTTTTTAAAAGATGATAAAAATATTTTTAAAAGGAAATTTTACACTAATACAGAGCCAAACAAATAAATTTATTCATCCAATGCACAAATTTAAAAAATAAATGTTAGTACTATGGTACTATAACTACAAACCTATTGCCAAACTTGTCATTTAACTTTCGAAAATTCCAATGATTCTTCTCTCTCTCTCTCTTTCTGTCTCTCTCTCTCTCTCTCTCTCTCTCTCTCTCTCTCTCATTTCCTTCTCATTTTTGACTCAAATGCTTACTTTTTTTTATTTGGATGATAGAAAAAAGTATCATTATGGATTTTTCTAAAGGTAGTCATGGTTTTTCCTACTTTTTCCAACTTCTGAACTTTACATAAGGTCTCACAGATTATCCAAAGAATGCTAAAGTACTGACACAAACACATTCACATTAGCTTCCTGATTCTGCTTATATTTTCTTCTTTTTAAAATCTTCTCTGAGGTGCGGTGTAATACCTGAATACACTATGTAACTGGACACACTCAAAGTATATTTTGTCAAGAATATCTCACCTGTTATAACACATATCAGAGAAGTAAAGTGAATTCTTCATTTTTTAAATGTGGGTTTAATTTCTTTCGATTAATGATATTTATAGGTGCCTTTTTGTTTTGTCAAAGTGAAAAAGTCCATAAATTTAGTTAAGTGACCACTTGAGGCTTTGTAGAATAGAATTCAAGGCTTATCTTCCAGCGGGAATTATTACTGTTCTCCACAACACATGTTCTCACTGCAACAAAATAAATGGTACCCTTCACTGTAGGCAATTACGTGAACATGGAAACATGAGACAAATTGGATGTTCTTTTAGCTGCAAGGGTAAATCTGCAAGTGAAGTGATTTTTATGAATTCTATGCATAGGCAATTTCTACATAGGCAAACTATGTAGAAAAGTACATACATGAAAATAATACTTACTTACTTAAATAATACTTACTTAAAGATAGAAAGCAAACTATCTCAGCATGTGGAGATATAAAATAAAGCTTAATTAGTTAGAACCTAGAGAATATGGTCTTTTATTTTCTAGCAAAAAGAATTAGCAATTGAGAAAATTAATTTAGCTCTAAAATCTCATATAAGATAACTTTTTCCTCTTTAAAATTTCTGGAAATTAAGAGAAATATAAAATGAATATTTATATGCAATACTAATTCAAATATTTTATAATTTCATTTATTTTATTCTTATATATAAAATATGATTAAAACATTGTATAATGTCCTTACTAAATTTTATATTTTTTAATGTTAGTTTTTATTTTTAGGCTTTTTTTTACTTAAAATAGGTTTATTTCATATAATATATTCTGATTATGCTTTCCCCTCTCCCAACTCCTCCTATATTCTCCCCTCCTATATTGCCCTGCCCACAAATCCATACCCTTTTTTCTTTTTCTCATTATAATACAAATGAGCATCTAAATTAATAATAATAATAATAATAATAATAATAATAATAATATTGATAATTGTGGTGGTAAATGGCCAACAACACTGCTTTGGCTCCCAGTGGGTCACACGCATGCACCCACCCAGGAGTGATCTGGATTAGTGAATGGAACACACACAGACACACACACACACACTAGGTAATTTTAAAATGCCATGGCTAGCTCAAATGCTGGGCAGTTCTAATTCTCCCTGAGACTAGCCCTCCTGTAATCTTGGTTTAACGCCTTCTTTTTTTTTTTTTTATTGGATGTTTTATTTACATTTCCTATGTTGTCCCCTTACCCCATCCCCC